>NC_081416.1:162066489-162213989 GCF_949786415.1 Peromyscus eremicus | reverse complement strand
TTTATCCACGGAGCCATCTCGACAGCCCTCTACCTTATTTTTTGAGACACGGTCTCTCATCACAATCACACACTTTAAGTGTGCACAGCTTACTGTGGGTCCCTGGTTTCTCAGTAAAGCTGTTCTAAAAACCATGACAGTCGAGTAACTGGTAAACGTGTCTCTTCACAGCAGTGATTCACTCAGTGTAGGCAAGAAAGATCCCTTTGAGCACTGAGGGAGCAGAGCACTGAGGGAGCCAGGAGCAAACGGGAAAAAACAGCGGGTGCAAAGGTCCCAGGGAGGAGCTGAGCTAGGAGGATGAGGTCAGGCGCTCCTTACCCCAGCCTCACCTGCGGCCAGTCCAGAAGTCCAGCTGTCATCTGACCTGTCTGGTTACAGTCATCATCGATGGCCTAGTAGGGAGAGAGAGAGGACTTTGTGGTAATGGCTGGGCTGGTGCCAGCCCACTTAGACTTCTTATCAATAACAGTGCTCAGCAGGCAAGACAGGATACTTAGGCTTTGCAAGCTGTTCTAGCAGGTCACATAGCACTCTAGCTACAGGAGATATGCATGTGAACATGTGTGGGTGAACCAATAAAACTTTATGGGCAAAACAGATGTTGCCTGGAGCCATAGATTGCTGATTGCTGGTCTAGAATGATTTCCTCCCTAGGACCAAGGAAATAAGCAGTCACTTATGCAGGGATATGGAGACCCCTGTGTAGTCATCCATTCACCTAACTTACAAGGCAGCCAGGATCTGTGGCAGACACAGCAGAAACCGGAAGGAACAAGAGCAAAGTCAGTAAAAGTATTCCACCCACTCTCCCCTCCTTACTCCACTGATTGGTTCAGGGGTGGGCACAGGACTCAAGCTGGAGCATGAAGTCTCGGTGTTCCTGCAGCTGCTAAATTCCAGGCTGCCAACACCTGGTACCAATGATACCTGGACCCCAACCCCATGAGGCCCTGTCTCTTTGGTTTGTTCTCTGATTCAGCACTTGGCCTCAGTTTACAGAATGCTGCTGTGACTCCTGGGCTTTGGTAATGTCTTCTATTACCTGATTTTCACAGTGCTGGCAGGACCCACATGACCAGCACCCATACTCTCTCCCCAAGGCTGGCCCAGTTTCCTGGAGCTCCTTCCCCCATCCCTAGGACCCCAGCTGTCTCTCCGGCTTCCTGTATCCTCTGCCTCTATGGCTCATTGATCTCCCACCTTCTCAGCACCCATCCATAATCCCTTTATCTCTCTCCTCCCCTCTGCCTGCGGCTCTTCCCATGCACCTCTTCTGCCCTCCTCCTGTGACACCATGAAGTGTATTATTTTTTAAAAGATTTATTTATTTTATGTACATGAGCGCTTTATCTGCATGTATGACTTTATACCCGAAGAGAGCATAAGATCCCACTGTAGACAGTTGTGAGCCACCACATGGTTGTTGGGAATTGAACTCAGGACCTCTGGATGAGCAGCCAGTGCTCGTAATTGCTGAGTCATCTCTCGAGCCTTTGTGAAAAAGGCAGCTCCCACAGGAAGGGCAGTGTCTCCGGGTCTCCAGAGCAGACAGGTCAAACAGTGGCAAGACTACCTCGGTGAGCCCCAGTACAGCCCAGTCATCACCTTGGTCCACCTTCTCCAAACTCCAGACCATTCATCCTGGCCCCAGAGGAGATCCTGCCCCTCTCCTGCTCACAGATCGGCTGTGGCTCCCTAGTGCCCTACAACAAACACACTCAAGTCTGTTTCAAGGCCAGGCCAGTCTCCTGAATTCCTACCCACATCTCCCCGATGTCTCAGCCCTTCATACACCAAGTGTCTGACTCTTCCTTCAGCATGTTCTTTGGTTATTTGCACTCCTGTGATAACACAGACCGTTATCAAGCCAGACTCAGCATATTCTTAACCTGGTACTGCCCCTGTACTGCCCCTGGCTTGGGCCAGGTCTCTGTCTCACCCATCAAACCAAAGCTTGCTGAACTCCAAACTTGTCCAGAAGCATCTTTCTGACACACAGTAGCTCATGTTGCAGCTCTTGTTCTGTCAGTGGAGATGGCAGGGTCCTGTGCTGCTTGACCGGGGTTGTGTCAACTGCCAGGCCTGAGCCTACTGCCCTGTGGTCTTACACCCACCCTAAGAAGGGCGAGGAGTGGGCAAGGGAAGGACTGGCACACCAACCTGCTTGCCCAGGAACAAAAGGTCCACCTTCTCCTTCTCGGCCAGCTTGGCGAGGACCCGGGCCACCTGCAAGGGGCCTAAGCTTTCTGCCTGTGCCACCGGCACCTCCACGTGGATGCCCCTGTCTGCACCCATGGCTAGAGCGGTACGGATGGTCTCCTGAAGAAGGCAGAGCAGTTAACGAGACATCTTTCATCACGCTCCTGATCAAATACCCCAGGCTCGGGCTCCTCCCTCAGACCCAGGGTCCAGGCCCCAGCCCTCCTCCTTCAGACCCAGGGGTTCAGATAGCTTTCTCCCCCAGACCGAGGCGTCAGACTTCAATCCTCTTCCCTCAGACCTAGGGGTTGAGGTCCCAGCCTCCTTGCTCACACTCAGGGTCCCCAAGCACCTGGCACTGGGAGGGGCCACAGCTGACAGCGATGACCTCCTTCACCAGCTTCTTCTCTTTCAGCCGCACAGCCTCCTCCACCGCAATCTCACAGAAAGGGTTCATGGAGTGCTTCACGCCATCGGTGACCACTCCAGACTTGTCAGGCTTTACCCGGATCTGTGTGGCAGACAGGGAAGACAAGCATCAGGGAGGGGCTCAAGGCCAGGGCCTTAGTGCTGACCTTGCACAGCTAGACGGGACAGCAGAGGTCCACAAAGGGCCAAGACCTTCTTGTCTCGCTAGGGTCATGGGTTCTAACCCATAGCCATTTAGAACTCACAGATGATGCCAGGCACCCTCTCATCTCTCATTCAGATTTTACTAAGCAGCAGGGCCATTTGTCATGGTTGTGTAGACTCTGTCTCTACTCTTGGCGTGTGTGTGTGTGTGTGTGTGTGTGTGTGTGTGTGTGTGTGTGTGTATGTGTGTACAGATGTGTATATTTATGGGAGAAAGTTTGTATGCTTCAGCCCCAGGAAATCCCAACACTAGAGTGGCTGAGGCAAGAGGTCCAGGAGCCCGAGGTCAGCCGTGAAGTGAGGTCAGCTCAAAACAAGCAGCCAAATTCAGTTTCACAGACCTAAACTCCGGACGTGGGGAGAGCGCTCCCTTTAGAGGCCCAGAGGAGACCGGGTTTATTAAATTTGTGTATTTTTAAACACTTGCTGCTCTGGCTGCTCTTCCAGAGCACTGGGGCACCACAACTGCTTGTAACTCCAACTCTAGGGGATCTGACGCCCCCTTCTGGCTGCTGCATGTACTGTACTCACATATAAACACACACATACATGTAATTAAAAATAAAAATCCTAATGCTGTTGTGTGTTTGTGTGTGCCTTCATGTGTGTCATGGGATGCACACAGAAATCGAAGGACAACTTCACTTCCTTCACCTCTAGTGCCAGGATTACAGGTGTGTGTCACTGGCTGCACCCGATACTGCCACCCACCCCAATAGATAAAAACCTTTGGAATCTATTAACTTAGCAGACCACTAGCTTCTGCCAATCCAAAGGCTAAGTATGTCATCATGTAGCATCTTAGGTTTATAGGAGAGCTTCCTCCATCTCAATGAACCTACCTCTCTGGTGTGGCCAGCAGTGTTTTTTAAACTTGCCTTGATCTATGACTTCATTCTGAAAAACTATGAAAACTTTATGAAACTGCCTCCACACTGGAAGATATAATCGGAGTAACACACCACAGTTAACAGCACTCACCGCATACTAGGCACTGTTCCAAGGACTATTTAACCTAACTCCCAACAGTCCACAGTGCTGGCACTTGCCAGTAGTATATGCTGAAAAGGCACATGTAAGCCACTGCGATGGTTCAGTAGATAAGGGTGCTTGCTGCCAAGCCTGACAACCTGAATTTCATCTCTGAGACCCACACAGTCGAGGAAGAGAAGTTGGCTTCTGGTATCCACAGTAGTGCTGTGGCATGTGCATGACCCCCCTTTGCCCCCCACACTAAATAAATGCAATAAAAATTAACTAACCCCCCCCCCCCCCCCGTAAAGTAGGCACTACCCTAAGTACCATTGTCAAGAGGAGGAGAATAAGGCTCAGAGTGGCTAATTAACTTCCTCAAAGTCACAGAGCCAAGAGTGGGCCCAGACAGCTGGTCTTGGAGTCCAGGCAAGAACCATTCTCCCTGGAACTGGAGAGAGGGCTCAGTGGTTAAGAACAACGGCTGTTCTTGCACAGGACTGGGGATCAGTTCCCAGCACTCACATGGTGGCTCACAACGATCTGTAATTTCAGTTCTAGGGGATCAGATGCCCTTTCCTGGCCTCCAAGAGCAGTGCATCTAAATACTGCACATAGCATATTTACAGGCAAACATTCTTACTCATAAAACAAAAATAATTTTTAAGGGACATTTTATCAGTGAGATGAACCATTCTGATGGCATGCCTGCAGCCTGAGACTGTTCCCACTGTGAACACGTCAGACACTCTTTCCCCCAGCACATTTCAAATTCCAGAACGGCAATAAGAAAAGGACACTTGTTACATGGTAGGAGTATGGAGGGGGTAGGGCCTCTGAAAACTGATTTTCAGCAAGGGATCACAGAAGGCCTCAGAGAAGGTATGAGACCGGGCGATGCTGGGAACAGAGGTGAGGCAGGCCTGGTCCAGCTGGCAAGGAGTTGCCAATCTGAAAATGGAGGTGCAGGTGGCACACTGGGGTAAACAGAGGACCACAATATACTATGGAAAGGGATTACAGAAGAAGACCAGAAATGGCAAGGGGGAGCCCCAGGAGGGACATAGATGACTGCACCAAAGAGCCAAGGGTTCCCAAAACCAGTCCAAGAAAGTGGGACTTTGTACTGAGAGTGCTGGGGAGCCACAGAACACTGGGAAGGGCAAGATGGGGCCAGTCCTGCATGTAGGAAATCCCCAAGGCTGGATGAGAAAGGGCTGGAGTGGGGGGGCCAAGATCCAGGGGGCAGGCTGGAGCTAGGTGAAACAGGAGCTAATGGGCTAGGGCCTGGAGCCTGGGGCTGGAAAGGAAACAATAGTGTATTAGGGTCGGGGTTGAGAAATGACAGTCCACGGGAGGTTGGGAGTTAGGAGAAAAAATGGTGCCTAAGTCTGGCCCAAGTGATCAGTTAGCTGGCAAGGTCTGACTCACTGACTTGCTTTAAGGGAGTACCGGCAGGCGCTCGATATGAAGTTCGAAGCCCTGCACAGTGTGGGAGGGAAGTGCCACTGACCCTGACGACAGCAGAGTGGCAGGTACCATGCCGTGTTCACCTTTCAGCTCTCAGTTCTCACTGGTATACCATAAATGACATGGGCCATACTCTGCACCAGGAGGTGCTGAGGTTAGAGCTGATTCGAAGTGGTGAGGATGCCGGGTGTGGTGCTGCAGGCCATGCATGGAAGCCAGTGAGAGGACAGAGAGTCTGAGGCCAGCCTGGGCGACGAAACATCTCAGAATAAAACAGAGAGACCCAGGCATGGCAGTACACACTTGTAATCCCAGCACTCAGGATGTGGAGGCAGGAGGATCAGGAGTTCAAGGTCATCCTCGACATTATAGTGAAGTTCAGGCCAACCTGGACTAAATAAGACTGTCTCTAGGGCTAGACAGCTCAGCAGTTAAGAACACTTGGTGCTCTTCTAAAGGACCCAGGTTCAGTTCCCAACACCCCATCAGGCAGCTCACAATCACCTGTAACTCCGACTTCAGGGGCTCTGATGCCCTATTCTGGCTTTCAAAGGCACCTATACTTATGTGCACATATCCACACACACAGACATAATTAAAAATAAAATCAGGGCCCGGAGAGATGGCTCAGGGGTTAAGAGCACTGGCTGCTCTTCCAGAGGACCTGGGTACAATTCCCAGCACCCACATGGCAGCTCATAACTGTCTGTAAATTCCAGCTCCAAGGTGTTCAACACCCTCACCCATGCATGCATGCAGGCAAAACACCAATGCACATAAAATAAGAATAAATAAATCGTTTAAAATGTTAAATAAAAAGACCCTGTCTCTAATAATAATAATAATTTTAAAAATAAAACAGAAAAAGGACTGGAACTATAGCTCAAGGGTACAGCACTTGCCTGCCATAGCATCTGAAAGGTCCTGGGTTTGAGTCCCCGTCAATACACACACACACCACAGACAGACAGTCAGACACACACACACACACACAACCACAGACAGTCAGACAGACACACACACCCCACAGACAGACAGTAAGACAGACAGACACACACACACACACACACCACAGACAGTCAGACACACACACACACACAACCACAGTCAGACAGACACACACACACTCCACAGACAGACAGTAAGACAGACAGACAGACACACACACACACACACCACAGACAGTCAGACACACACACACACAACCACAGACAGTCAGACAGACACACACACCACAGACAGACAGTCAGACAGACACACACACACACCACAGACACACACACACACCACAGACAGACAGTCAGACAGACACACACACACCACAGACAGACACAGACACAGACACACACACACACACACACACACACACACACACACACACACACACTAAATAAATGGTGATAGTTGAGTCCCAGGAACCCATATGTGTCTCAATAAGTAAGTCTGGAAGTATCATCTCTGTCACGGGCTGCTAGAAGCATCCCCAAGCCAACCTGTTTTCTCTCTGGCAAACAGGCAGAGAGCCAGACTTGCTTGCACTTCTGACTCTTGCTGCTTACTCAGCTGGGGGATCTGGCTAGTAACAAGGCCTCCACAGGCCTGTTTCCTTCTCTATCTTATGGGATTAAGAGTACAGAAGATGTAAATGGATTAATCTCTGCACAGGACTTGTGTCTGCTGGTGCTTTGTACCAATTCAGGGTCTGCTGTTAGGGTCACGTCTGAGTCTGCCTCCTGTATCCTCCCTTATTATTCATCCTCAGTGGGGGTGTGGGGATGGTGGTATTAATGTCAATGTTGTAGCTAGTTTTCACCTATCTCAGAGGTCTCTTGGGTCTCAGTCCCTGTGCTTGGAATGCTAGGAAATTTGAAGGACTCAGAGGGGGACTCCCAGTATGATAGAGACAGACAGACATGAACTGCCACCATCTTTTTCATTTCAGGTTAGGCCAAGCATTGAGAGAGACTGGCCTGAGAACCAGTCTGATTCAATGCTGCCTATACCAGCTTCTTTCTGAGAAGAGGCCAGGACCTCAGGGATCCAGCCCTAAAACCTCTCATGGAAATGAAACATCAGATTGTCTCAAAGTCAAACTGTAGCTGGCGCCTTTGAACTTGCTTTTCCAGCAAACACGAGTCTCCTTCCCTTTCTAGCTAAAGAATTTCCTCAAGCATCCCGTGGTTATGTGGGTGAGGCAGTTTCTGAGTTCCATGGAACCAGATGGCTCCCCATGTGGGGTACTTGCAGAGCAGGTAATGCAGCCTGGAAAGTGGTAAGTGACTGAATCGCAGGTCCCACATATAAGTCTCTATTCTGCTTCTCCCTTGCTAAGTGACTTTATGCCTCAGTTTCCCCATGTGTTAAATAGGGACTATGACTCCTCCAGCCCACAGTTACCAAGGGACTGAGGAGGAGGGAAGCAGGGTCGCGACCCAAGAGGGATCTGACTGTCAGAAACGCACAGCCCTTGATCTTTGCTCCAGGATCAAAGGGCAACAGAAATTGAGAAGGATCGCCCATGCGGGATATGCTCCTGATCCTGGAAGCTCATAGCTGCGGTCTCAAGGTGCTGGGACAGAGTCGGGGTGGGGAAAGTCACCTTGACAGCGAAGTCGATGACCCTCTTGACAGCCACAAGCGCGCGCAGCTCCGCCATGTTCCTGCAGCAGTCACTGGTGGGGTCCGGTTGCAGCTAAACCGGACCTCAGGTCACGCCAGCCCCGTATCTGTCTCTACGCCTGCGCGCCGCACCTCCAACCAATCAATCTCCGCACAGTCCAGAGGAAACCAATGGGAAGCGGAACTCAGGGAGCGAGGCGGGATCCAGGGCGGGCCGATGGGTGGAGGGGGCGTGGCGTGGAAGTAGGGGAAAGGGCATTTCAGTGAGTGAAATTTGCTGGGACTTGTTCGTCCTAGCCCTCCCCCTCTCCCCCGCACGTCTGTTGTCCCCACCTCTGTGGTTCACATCCAGATTCCCCCCATCTCCAGCATTCCAAGTCACCGTGTCTGTGTTCCCACGCCCGCGGCCCCCTCGCTTGCTTGCCTCCGCGTTCTTTCTGCAGATTCCCTCCACATCTATGCATCTACACTTTGCTCCCCTGTGACTCCCCCGTGTCCGCTCGTCCCCTGCCCCCTCGTCCCCTACGACTCCCCGTGTCGGCTAATCCTCATACTCTCTCCCTTCGTCCACGTCTCCCGTGACCCCCACCCCGGGTCCATTCCATGTCCCAGTATCCATGTCTTCGCTCCCACCGACCCACATTCCTCCGGATCTCTTTTACTCTACAGGTCCCCACATCCGTGTCCCCGTTGTCTTCAAGCCTATCCACGTTCAGCAGAAAAGCACGCAGGATCGGAACTAGAAACAATTCCTTTATTCTGCCCCAGTCAGGCCGCATTCACAGGCATACTGGGAACCCGCTGATAGCTTCGGTGCTCTGCATGATCATGTCCGCCAGCAGAAAGCAGAAGCCTGGCAGGAGGGGAGTGCAGAGCCGGGGGAGGAAGGTGGGCCCTGGGGCGGATGACCTGGCCTGCCTGGGGACTAGGGATGGGGGCTCCAAGGGCGTCTCCACCGGGTGTGCTGGAATCTGGAGTGCAGGTGTTGGGGAGTCCCTGGAAGTCATTGTGGGCTTTCCTGGGAGAACAGGTGACTGGGAAGTTTCTGGGGTGGGGAGTCCTCTAGAGGGGTAGTCTCCACCCTCTTCCCCTTGGGCTGGTTACCCGCAAGAAACGAGAAGGGTAAAGCCAGCCATCCGAAAAAGTAGGACCAGGAGAAGAAGACTTCCGGCTTCCAGGCATTCTTTGCAGTGTATCCAGCCAATGCAATCAGCAGCAAGAGCCCTGGGCCACGCCCACCAGTCAGGTGAGCGGGACCAGGTGGGGCTGCACCCAAGCCCGCCCCTATTGCCTAGGCCACGCCCTTCAGGACGGCCTCTGGCTGGTCGAAAAGCAGCCCATCTACTCTTGGGCTCCACCTTCGTGGACTTCTCCCCCTGCCCTCCTGTTTTCTTTTCTTGCTTTTTATTAAAAATAGATTCTTCCCTTATACAATACATCCTGACCAGTTTTCTCTCCCTACACTCCTCCTAGCTTCTCTGTATCTTCCCCCTCCCCCAGATCCACTTCCCTCTGTTTCCTCTTCAGAAAAGAGCAGGCCTTCAGGAGACCACAGCCAGGGCAAGGCAACCCAGTGGGAAGAAAAGAGTCCCAAGAGCAGGCAAAAGAGTTAGAGATACACCCACTTCTCCCACTGTTAGGAGTCTATCATTCCTGTACTGGACTCCTCCACTTCATCCTTCAGCCATGTCCTTCCATTTCTAACCACATCAGTCAACCTCTCTTGGCCCACTCCTTCAGGATCGCCATCACCACCACCCACTCTCCGACATGGGTATGGCTGCCTTCTCACCGCTGAGAAAAAGTAAGACAATGGCATTCTGGCTACGCAGTGACTCGCCCTCTTGGCACCGAATCCTCATCCCCAACCCCAAAGATATGATACTGAAGGTTGCTGCCAATACCATGCACGCTGCGGTCACCGCCAGGGTGTCTGTAGAGACAGGGTAGCATCAATTGGGCACCCTGCCATGTTGAAAGAGCAACCTTGAGCTCTTCTGGCCACCCTCCTCCCGCCACACACTGTGCATCTAGAGCTCAGCTGTTTCGGGGTGTCTATATGGGGACCGATGAGGACACGTAGGGAGAAGGCAGCGAGACAGGTCTGGGGAGGAAGAGCCTTGGTGGTGGAGGACAGCTGGATCTGAGCCTGGGGTGGAAGGGCACAGCTGGAGCTGGGGGTAGGGGTGGACTCTGGAGTGTGGTCTGATATAGGGGCAGGTGAGGGTCTCACTCTGGCAGGGAATGTTGGAGCAGATGCCATGGCTACACTCCTGCCACAGGCCACTGTGGCCTCCCTGTTGTCGGATCCAGTAGTTGGTAGCAGTGGACAGTATTGTGAGGATGCTGGTCAAGAGATTAAGCAAATTGCCTCCAGTCTGAAGGCTCCTCTTCACCCCCATGCCAAGGAAGCAGCTGCCAAGGACATCAAGGTGGGACCAGCTCATACCCCTGACTGTGGGGGAGGCTCCTCCACTTCAGAAGGCCTCCCTCCCCAAGCACTCCTGCCTGGTGACCTCAAGATCCCCAACACTAGTCACATGGTGGCTCAAACCTGTAACCCTAGCACCAAGGAGGCTGAGGCAAGAGACTGAAAGTCCAAGGCAGTCCTGGACCACATAATGAATCCAAGTGGACTACAGTGTGAGATTAAAACAAACAACAAGCAAACAAAAACAGGAGCTAGAAGTGTAGCTCAGTGGTAGAGTGCTTGCCTGGCGTACACAAAGCCCTCCCTAGGTCCCATTCCCTAGTGTGGTATAAACTAAGCATAGTGAGGGACACCTGTCTTCCCAGCACTTGGGGGATAGTGATGGGGGATCAGAGGTACAAGGTCATTTTTCAGAACATAATGAATGTAAAGCCAGCCTGGGCTACGTGAGACTCTATCTCAAACAAAACAAACAAACAAAAAGGATCCCATAATCTCCCATCACCCCATGTTCCTGGCCCCTTCCTCAACCTCCTTCCCTAAGAACTTATGACTTCCTCTAAGTCCTAGTGGCCTTTAAGACATCCTCCCTGGAAGCCACACCCCCACGCCCTCCACACCCCCATGCCCTGATCTTTGCTTCGGGCCTCATAGCTCAGTGCCTGTCCTCCAGGGACTGCCCACCTCAGACGAACGCCCCTATACAGGCCCCTGTTGGCTCAGTGCCATTCCCACCCTACCCCTACACATATACACCCCAGAAAATGACTCACAGCCTGGTCCCCTGGGACAGACAGCCCACAGTATGGGGGAGGGAGGGTGGCTCTCTGTGAGGCAGCAGAGATTCCAGAACTCTCTCCTAGTAGCCATTTAAAGGGATACCCTCCCCCAGAAGCATATTCATTTTCTATCTCTGTTCTTTTGGAATTTTTTGGTTTTGTTTGTTTGTTTCTGAGACAGGGTCTCACCATGTAGCTCTGACTATCCTGAAACTCACTGTGTAGATCATTCTGACCTCAAACACACAGAAATTTGCCTGCCTCTGCCTCCCAAGTGCTGGGATCAAAGGCAGGTGCCACTATACTCAGCAGGATTGTTGTTTTCAAACCATATGAGCAGCCCAGGTCTGACCTTGAACTTCTGATTCTTCTGCCTCTACCTCCCTGGTGGTGGGATTATAGGCTTGAACTGCCATTCCTAGCTTTTGTTCTGTTCTGAGGCAGAGTCTCACTAGGTAGTCCTTAGCTGTTCTAGAACTCACCATGTAGGCCAGGCTGATCTCAAACATGTAGCAGTCCTCCAGCCTCAGGCTCCCAAGTGCAGGGAGGGCTTTCTGAGCTGTCATTCTGTTAAGAGAGCCTCTGGAGCTAGGCTCAGAAGTTGAGTTCAGGTCCCAAGGTGGCTCATATCCAAAGGGACTTCAGTTCCAAGGGATCCAATGCCTCTGGCCTCCATTGGGCACCTGCACTCACATGCACATAACCCACACAGAGACACATGCGTACACATAATTAAAAATAACAATTTACTTATAAAAATTTAAAAATTAATTTTTTTTTTTTTAAAAAAGAGGAAGCTGGAAGCTGGGCTCGGTTGCTTCTGTCTGCAATCCTAGCACTTAGGAAGATGAAGCAGGAGGATTACTTTCAGTTTTGAGGTGAGCTTGAGCTATGTGTGAGTTTCAGGCCAGCTAAGCTCCTGTCTCAAAAAGAAAAGGAGCAGGGTTGGAGGAAGGACAGATGATGCAGGAAGGAAGAAAGGGAGAGAGGAGGAAAGGAAGGAAAGAGAGAAGGAGCAGCTTCAAAGCTACAGCTGTTGCGTGGCTGATGAAGTTGTTCTAAAAGCTCTCTTCCTTTACTGTCATGGTACCCCATAAGCTCTCCTGGTCCCCAGTTCTCTGTCTGTGCAGGCAGGCCTTGCCCCTTTCTCCACTCCCCTGGTAAATGCTCATCTCCTCTGGGTGCCATCATAAGCCTCTCTCCAAGGGAGCCTTCCTCTCCCCAAGGATAGCGACCCTGACGATCTGAGAGAGCACCCAAAATGCCACCTCTAGCCCCAGGTTCCTCCTCTGATCGCCAGATAGCCTCACCTGCTGCTAGCTCGCCTCTATGGCCACTCAACCACATTGCCACCGAGATCACGGGCGTGGAATTGAACTTGTTGCAGCTCTGCTGTCTCACTCACTTTGTCAGACCAGAGCCTCAGGTGCGTCCCTTGCTTCCCTTGTGCCTTTGACCCCGGGTCTGTCCTTCCTACCTGCTCTCCAGCCTTCCAGTCTCACCCCAGGTCACTTGAGGGAGACCTATCTCTCTCTCACACACACACACATTTGGCACAGCTTTTCCCCTTGCACAGTTATTGCCCAATTTGCCACCATTCTCATAAAGCTAGCTGTGGCAATAGAGGCCCGGCTCCCATCTGCTTCTCTGTCATCATTTACCACCACCGCCACATTCGACATTCTAGACACAAATCACCTTCCATACCCTTTCCATGTCTCCGTCTTTGGGCACCTCTGCCTGGATTGCATATCCCTGTACTAATGAATATATGTCATCATAATATTTCAGAGGGTAAGGCAGGAGGATTGCTGTGAATTCAAGGACTGCCTTGTCTCAAAAGGTATAAGAGAGCTGGGACTGTAGCATGGTGGTTAAGGGTTTTCCTTATTTGAAGGAGGTCCTGTGTTCCATTTTCTATGCTAAACCAAAAGAATAGTTACTAAATGTCATCTCTGGTTTTAAAAAAATAATGCCTGGGTTTAGTCTTCCTCCCACATCCTCGGGCTGTGGCTGTCATCTGGCTGGTGTCAAATGCTAGTGGTTAGGTCTTGTTTGTGATATGTGTCAGTGGCCTCAGAGTGGGCTCACAGAGAGAAAAGGAAATATCTAGTAAAATGGAGTCCATTGGGGGAAGAAAAGAGAAAGAAACTGAGAGAAAGAAAAGCACTTAAAGAGAGGAGAGACACAGGGAAACTGTCCACACAGGCCGGAACACACTTCAGGTGGACAGGTCTGCATGGCTCTCCCGCTCCCTGAGGGCTTCTCTGGTTACTCACCATAAGGCTCATGTATGGTTGACTTAGGTGCTAAGGATGGAACTTGGACCTCATTCATGCTCAGCAAGTCTCTACGGCTGAGCCACAATACCTGCCCTCGTTTTATTTTTTGCCTTGAGGCAGGGTCTCCCTAAGGTGCCTAGGCCAGCCTTGAACTCACTGTGTATCCCAGGCAGGCTTTGAAGTTGTGATACTCCTTGCTCCGGCCTCCTGAGCAGCTGGGATGGTGGGCCTGGTTTATGTCCTGACTGAATTGATCTTGGAACAATTAGATCTCAGAAGGTTTTTATTGAATGTGTGAAGAAACCAACGAAAGGTAAGGCACGGTGGGAGGGCAGAGACAGACTCCTGCGTTTCTTCTGTAGCTCCTGAGAGGACAAGGCTCCAAGCATCCTGCTGATCCTGCTGTCTTGCCTTCTGTTCACAGAGTTTCATACCCAGCCCGGTGGGTTCTACAGTGAGCACCCAGGCTCAGGCAGCCTGGTGTGGAGACGGAGGTGGGAGAGGAGATTAAGAACTTGAGTGGCCTGCACTGCCCTGCCCCACACCCCAGCAGGGTCCTCCCCGGGGAGGTGGGCTGCATAGTCACCTGCACAGAGGAAGAGGACAGAGGACACCCAGCCCAGGTAAAAGGACCAGAAGAAGAATGTCTGGACCTGGGGAGACGGAGTCTGGCTCCATCTATGACTGGTGTACACTGCCATGGCCACTATTATGGAGAGCGCTGAGGACAAGAACAAGAGAGAGCTGACTTGGTCACTGCAGGACTCACCAGCTCTCGTGTGCTAGTGCAGCCCAGTTCCCATTCATACCTGCAGCAAAAGCCGTGACGGTTGAGACCAGAGGGCCACGGCCTGGGGCAGACAGGGCTGGATGGTAAGACAGAATCAGGAAGCCCACAGACACCAGGCTCCACAGGGTGGCCAGGATACAGAAGCTCTGTGTCACGTGGATATAACCTAATGCAAGAGGAGACTTCTGGGTGTCTGTCCCCTCTGGCCATTCCCACCACCCAGAGCTCATTGTACTTTACCTGCTACTTGGATCCCGTGTGTCGTTGGCCAGAGGCCCGAGTGGGAAGAGTAGTTGGGGCCTGTGGCCACTATCCAGAAGTCAGTGCTCAGAGCAATCAGAGTAGAAATCAGGCCCAGGGAGCCAGCAAGCAGAGCCAGGGACCGGCAGGGCTCCATGGACACAGCTCTGGGTTTCCACTTCTTAGGGGATGAGGACACAGATAACCCAGACTATTGGTCTTAGAGACAGAAAAAGGATGTGCACCCAGACTCTCAGGTCCTCTGAGCTAGAGAAGCAGCCAGCAAGCAGTCACTTTGGTTGGGAGTCCTCTGTAGCCTCAGGCCTGGCATCTGACTCTTCTCACACACCCCCTTCCTGCGTGACTTCCCCGCCCCTCTTGGATTGGCTCCTCTCTTCCTGTGTGGTGGGGGAGGGCCCTGCTGATGTCTTTACTCGCTGGCTGTTCTGGGGGTGTCCACCTTCCGTGGTCTAGGCAGTGGTTTAGACTGTTGTCACAGGTTCTGGAGACAACAGAGAGGGTTTCCTGGAAGACCTTAGGGAGGGGTTTGGGGGGCCCAGAGGTGGGAGATGGACTAGTCATACTAGGGTGTGAATTAATTCAAAAGGGAGATGTGGCTGAGGGGACAGTTATGTCACACTTTCCTGTGGTTTTGCGCTTCGCTCCTACTCTAGCACTAGAGTTACCAACAGTAAAGGGGTGGTGGGCTCAAAATACCAGTTCCACGGGAGGAAGGACTTCATGGGAAGAGAGAGTCCATGTTCCTAGTTAAGCTTCTGTCCAGGACAGACAGGATTCCAAAAAGCTAAAGGAGGGGAAGCCCTTCCAACATCCTCATCTCACACATATAGTGAGAAGTCACCCCACCTGCGTGGGCCCTCCAGCATGAGTGTCTTATCACCGAGATGAGGGTGTCTGGGGAATGGAAACCAAGTGACAATTCAGGGTCTTCTGCCTCTGTCCTCCGGTAGTGGTCAACACCTTCTCTACAGGGAAGCACAAAATGTATATGTCATCTCTTAATATGGTAATGACATAGGCCTGTCTTCCCAGCACTCAAGAGATCTGAGGCAGGAGGATCTTGAGTTTAAGGCCAGCCTGGGCTACATGAGACCTTGTCTTTCCAAAAGCATAAAATAAAATAGAGAAGGGGACAAAGTTGTGCTGTCCCTGGTGAAGGGCCCATTCACGGAGGGAAGGGGAGATAAGGAATTGCCTGGAGCTTAAGTGAGTGGGGAGCAGGGACGCTAGGTTTTTATAGATCAATTTGTTATTCGGTTATCCCACATATCCATCTCTAGACATTAAACCGTGGCTATTTCTGAGGCAGGGACCCATTTATCTTGTTCCCATCCCTATAGAACTGAAGTAGAGAGGCCACCATATCAGAACACACCTGTTCCCCGACCACCACTCTAGCCCGATTCTCTCCAAACAAGCCCTGTGAGGACTCACACTTTGGTAGTTTCACATCAGTTTTATTAAATCCCAAAATGTCTCTCTAAAAGAGTTGCCATTTTTCTACCACCCCTCGGGACAGGTGGAGGTTCACATCTCAACTCCCTCCCACCTGACCCACAGAGGACAGAGGGATCAGGGGCTCCCCTGTCTAGAATCCAGGACTGAGCCCCCTCATTCCCTCAGGAGCCCGGATTTCCAGCCCCTGGGTCCTCCCCTTCTTCTTCAGTGCCCTCATTGTAACTTTCAGCTGCAAGGTTTTCTGCAAGGCTCAGCGTGGTGTGGATAGGCGCCGACACTCATGCATCCGGTAGGCACACATGTAGAAAATTCCTGTGTGGACAGAATCTGTTGATACCCAAAACTCTTTGGGCCTACCTTTCCATCCCAAGAGACTTCCCATTTTCTCCCTCCCTTAGGGTCACCAGTCCCCAGACCCCTTAGCTCCTTAGATCTGTGTAGGATACCTTGTCAACTCACCCTCTGAGGTTGCTCACCTTGCCCCAGATTTCAACCTTCCCACCCCTCTGCCTCAGTACCTGCAAAGAAGGTCATGAGCAGGGCCACCCAGCCCAGGATGTAAGACCATGAAAAGCGCCAGTCCCCAAAGCGGCGGCCGAGGAAACTGACGGTGACTCCGGTGTAGATGGCCAAGGCCAACAGGACAAAAAGAGCTGGGGAGAGAGCATGGGGTGAGACCGAGTGGGATAAGAGAGTTGGAGATAAGGAAGAGGGGAGGTTGATGGGGGTGGGGACAGTAGTGACAGTGAAGGGGATATGGGGTTCAGTGGGGGATGGGATTGGGTGAGGATAAGGCTGGGAAGCACAGTAAAGCATTTGACAGTTCCTTTTCTCTGGATTCTGGAAGGGGAACTAAATCCTTGCAGCGTTCTGAGTTAGAGAGTGTCTTAATTACTCTAAAGAGCTCCTTGGATCACTCTAGAGTTTGTATGAACTAACATGTGGCTTAGGTTGCCCATCAGAAACATCCACCAGGGGACTGGAGGCTGTGGTGGTTTGAATAAGAAGGGCCCCCATAGGCTCGTATTTTTTAGTACTTAGTCATCAGGGAGTGGCACTATTTGAAAGGATTAGAAGGATTGGGAGGTGTGGTCTTGTTGGAGGAAATGTGTCACTGGGGGTGGGCTTTGAGGTTTCAAAAACCCACTCCAAGCCCAGACTGTTTCCCTCTTGGCCAGTGGATCAGTATGTAGCTCTCAGATACTTCTCCAGCACAGTGAATGCCAACATTCTCCCTACCATGAAGATAATGAACTAAATCTCTGAAACTGTAAGCAAGCCCCAATTAAATGTTTTCCTTTATAACAGTTGCTGTGGTCATGGTCTCTCTTCACAGCAATGACTAAGGTAGAAGATTATTAAGACCCTGAGCCTGAAAGCACTGCCTCTGGGACAGGGGGAGCTGGAGGTTAGACAAAGTCATGGGCAGTGAGTCCATCTGTGATGTTGGTCTTCAGTGCCAGCTCTACTGGATTTAGAATCACCTAGGACACATACACACACGCTTTGTGTGTGTGTGTGTGTGTGTGTGTGTGTGTGTGTGTGTGTGTGTGTTTCCAGATAAGTTATTTCATTTATGTGTGTGTGCCACAGCACTTGTAAGGAGGTCAGAGAACAATCTGTAGGAGTCTGTTCTCTCTTTCTCTGAGTTTATGGGGACATAGACTCAGTTTGCCAGCCCCTCCAGAGCATTTTTGTTAAGGTGGAATATACACCCTGAATGTGGACAGCAGTATCTCATGGGCTGGGGTCCTGGACAGAGTAAAGAATAAGAAAGTGAGCTGAGTACCAGCTGTCATCTCTGTTTCCTAACTGTGGATGCAATATGACCAGCTGCCTCATGTTTCTGTCATCGTGATTTCTTTGCCACGATGGTCTGTGCCCTCAAACTGAGAGCCAAACATACCTTCCTGCCTTCATTAAGTTGTTTCTTGTTAAGTATTTGGTCATAGCAATGAGAAATGCCACTAATGCACTATTCATCTCCTGTGGAATGAAATTCTGACAGGATCCACCCTATGTGTCTTCTTAGTTGGTCCTGTGTTGAATGTCTATAAAGACTGTCACTTAAGTGTAAATTTTTTTTTTTTTTTTTTTTTTTTTGGTTTTTCGAGACAGGGTTTCTCTGTGTAGCTTTGCGCCTTTCCTGGGACTCACTTGGTAGCCCAGGCTGCCCTCGAACTCACAGAGATCCGCCAGGCTCTGCCTCCCGAGTGCTGGGATTAAAGGCGTGCGCCACCACCGCCCGGCTTAAGTGTAAATATTTTTTAAGTTTTATGGGGTGTTAGTTAGTATTAGAATCCCTGCCTAGAATCCCTTAGTGAGGGGCTAAGAGTGTGGTTCAGTGGTAGAGCTCCTGCCTATCATGCCCCAGTGAGGGGCTGGTGCTCAGTGGTAGAGTCTCTGCCTAGAATTCTCCAGTAAGAAGCTAAGAGTGGTAGAATGTCTTAGTGTGTGTAAGTTCCTGAGATTTTATTCTCATCACCAGGACAAGAGAGAGAAAGGAAAGAAGGGAGGGAGGAAGGGATTGCCTCTAACTAAAAAGCAGAGTTAAAAGCAAAGAAGTCAGTGGGGCTGGGTCTAGGGATGAGCGAGGGAACAGAGTGGAGAGTAACAGGAAGTGGGTGTTGGGCTGGGGCTGAGGAGCTGGAAAATTTGGGTGGGGAAGGAAGGGTGGGCTCACTCACTGGAGGCAAAAAACATGATGCCGGCAGAGAAGGGCCTGGAGAGGCGGGTGAAGGTGGACTGCTGTGCAAAGGCTAGGACACCCATGATGATGCCCGAGGTGGCACACAGGGCAGACAGGATCATGAAAGCCCGGGTGGCATTCCAATATGCTGTGGGGACACATCACAGTCACTCCTGGGCCACTACCTCTGGGATCACTGTGCCTTGTTTTTCTCCATGTATCTGACTCAGCTCTTCCCTCTTTTGACATAGCATACTCATCCTCCAAAGGCCCAGCTCTCACAACCTCTTCTGGTGAGTGTTGTTCTGATCCTGGGCGCTATCCTCACACTCTGCTCTGGGTTCTGTCTCTAGCTTGACTTCTCCTCGAGGAAGGGACTGGCTTGGTTCTTGCTGTGAACACCCCCAGCATTAAGTGTGGCTTACACATAGGTCTTGTGAAATGTTTATTGAGTGAATGTTTCCCCATATGCTCTTGACCATAATCTCTATCTTCTGATCCTTTCCAGTTCATCCATTATACTTCCCTGCATCCAAAAAGTCCTGTTCTTTTGCTTTAACTGTATTTGTGGTGTCTGGAAAGACCAGGGCTGGCTACTTTACTCTTTGTTGCATCCCTGGCCCCTGACACCTATCTGGCACATGATAGGTGTTTAGTAACAAGTTTTGAGACCCAGTCTCTTATAGCCCACTCTTCTTGTTCTTAAAGTCATGATGTAGCTAAGGTTGACCTTGAATTCCTGACTCTCCTGTCTCTACCTTCCAAGTGCTGAATTACAGGTTTGAGATACCACATTTTGCTCTGTTTTTGAGACAGGCTCTTGCTACATAGTCCAGGCTGTCCTGGAAGTGTGGGTCCTCCTGGGACTCCTGAGTTCTTGAATTGTAGGTGTGTACCACCCTATCTGCCTCTGTCCAGTCCTTACAGGCAACTCAACTGCCTGTTGGCACTCCTGGGATATGGAAGGAGGCTGACCTATGAAAAGTGCTTGGGCTAGGTAAGCACTTAGTAGGTTTAGCTTATTTTTGTTGTTTTCAGGAATAAAACTCAGTAATTATTAATATACTGTATAAAATCTTGTGCAGTGTAACATGATGTATTATGATATATCAGCTTATATACTGTATTGTATGATACGTGAAACAAAACATTAAATATTATGAAATTCTCATGCTATAGAGAATATATTATGTAGACTAGAGCATATGATTCATTATTATTATATATTCATACCTTATGTATACTATGTAATATACTTCTCCATGTTACACTTCTTTCATCGTGTGTGTGTGTGTGTGTGTGTGTGTGTGTGTGTGTGTGTGTGTGTGTATACATGTTTGTGTCTGTGTCTGTTTGTGTGGGTGCATGTGTATGTGCATATTGAGATCCAAGGTTGACCTTGGGTGTTGTTCCTCAGGAGTTGTCCACCTTGGTTTTTTTTTTTTTTTTTTTGGTTTTTTTTTCGAGACAGGGTTTCTCTGTGTAGCTTTGCGCCTTTCCTGGAACTCACTTGGTAGCCCAGGCTGGCCTCGAACTCACAGAGATCCGCCTGGCTCTGCCTCCCGAGTGCTGGGATTAAAGGCGTGCGCCACCACCGCCCGGCCCACCTTGGTTTTTGAAATGAGGTTGCTCACTGGCTTGGAGTTCACCAAGTAGGCTGAGCTAGCTGGCCAGTAAACCTCGGGGATCTACATCTCTCTCTGTTGCTTCAGGGTTAGAATTCATGTACCCTTTATTTGTTTGTTTGGATGACGGGCAATCCTCTTGCCTCAGCCTCCTGATTCTGGAATTATAGATGTAAGCTACCATGCCTGGCCAGCCGGCCAGCCAACCTGCTTGTCTGTCTATTGGCCTGTCTGTCTACCTACGTCTGGTGATTTGAATGAGAATAAACCCCATAGGCTCCTATATTTAAATGTTTGGTCCCCAGTTAGTGGAACTGTTTAGGAAGGATTAGGAGGTGTGGCCTTGTTGGGAGGAGGTGTGTCACTAGGAGTGTACTTTGAGGTTTCTAAAGTCCATGCCAGGCCTAGTCTCTCTCTCCTCCCCCACTCTCTTTCCCTCCTTCCCTCCTGCTTGTGGATTAAGAGGTGATCTCTCAGCTACTGCTGCAGCACCATGCCTGCCTGGCTGCTGCCATGCTCCCCATCATGATGGTCATGGACTCTAACACATTGAAACTGTAAGCCCCAATCAACTCTTTCTTCTATAAGTTTCCTTGGTCATGGTGTTTTGTCATGGCAATAGAAGAGTAACTAAGATACTTCCTACTTATCTATCCATCCACTCACCCTATCCTATCTATCATCTAGCTTGTCCTATCCTTCCTATCTATCCATCTATCTATTCTATCCATCATTTTCTACATGATTTATACATTTATCCACCCTTCCCATCATATAGCCTATCCTGTCTATCCATCCATTCTATCCATCATATTTCTTTTTTTGTTTACCTTTTGTTTTTTTTCTTTTTTTTTTATTCATTTTACATACCAACCACAGATTTCCCCTCTCATCCCTCCTCCTGCCCCCCCATGCATTCCCTCCCATCCCTCATCCCCTCCTCCAACAAGGTAAGTTCTCCCATGGGGGGGGGGCAGCTAAGCCTGGTACATTCAGTTGAGGCAGGACCAAGCCCCTCCCCGATTTATCATGGGTGAGCAAGGTGTCCTACCATAGGTAACACCAGGGATAGATCCTGATCACACTCCCAGGGGCTCCTCAAACAGTCCCAGCTACACAACTGTCTCCCGTATGCAGAGGGTCTAGTCCAGTCCCATGTAAGTTCCACAGTGGAGTGGGAGAGCAATGAAAAAGATATCTTGATAGAAGGAGACATTATGGGGTAAGGGGGAAACCTGGTGCTAGGGAAATTCCCAGGAATCCACAAAGATGACCCCAGATTAGATTAATAGCAACAATGATGAGGATGCCTGAACTGGCCTACCCTGGTAATCAGATTGGTGAATACTCTAACTGTCATCATAGAGACTTCATCCAGTAACTCACGGAAGCAGATGCAGAGACCACAACCATGCACCTGGCCGAGCTCTGAGAGTCCAGTTGAAGAGAGGGAAGAGGGGTTACATGAGCAAGGGGGGGTCAAGATCATGATGGGTAACCAAGCTCAAAGGAACTCATAAACTTTATCCATCATATTTCTATCCTATCCTATCCATCCATCCATCCATCCATCCATCCATCCATCCATCCATCCATCCACTCTATCATCTTTCCTTCCTATCTATCTATCTATCTATCTATCTATCTTATCTATCACCTATCTCTATCTATCTATCTATCTATCTATCTATCTATCTATCTATCTATCTATCATCTATTCTTTGTCCATTCACCTATCTACCCATCATCTCTATATCATATATATATATATGAGATATACATATATCTCATCAGTCAGTCAGCCACCTATTCATCCATCCATGTATCCATCCATCTATAGGTACATGGCTTGGTACACAGTAGATAGCAAAAAGTCTTTCATCTGGCATGAGGTCATCAACAGCCTCTTGTGGTCCCTGTCCCTAACACTGTTTATTGGCTTATAGCATTTGTTTGTTGTTTTTTGAGACAGGGTCAAACTATGCAGCCTAAAACTCACAATCCTCCTGTTGCCACATCCCAAATGCTAAGATTATATGCATATGCTACCATACCCAGCTCAAAGCAGATATTTGTAAGATACTGTTCTGACAACCCCAGTTTCATTGCTGCATCCGACACCATTTTGTGTGGGAAAACGCCGCCCCATTAACCTAACCACTAAACCTTACACCCTGTCCCTGCAACTAGGAAACAACCACAGATCCCAAGTCCGTTCCACCTCCTGTTGAGTACCCTAGTGCCAGTGCATCCGCCCCTCGGGGCCACCATACTTTCTCTTAGAATGTCAGGAATGATGGCTGTGAGGCTGTGCTCTGGGGGAGGGCTAGACCTCAGCACCACTCAAACCCTGGCCTCAAGGCTCACCGATGCTCTCCGTCTGCAGGAAGCACTTGCTGCCCAGGCAGTAACGCCACAGGCCCTGGTGTGCGAAAGACCCCGACAGCCGGTACTGCATCCAGTGGTCCGTTGCTGTGGCTACCACCAACAGGATGGTCCCCACCCAGGCACAGAAGAGGCCGCCACCCATGAAGCTGTACATGGTGATCTGTGGAGAGGGGAGAGCTGAGGTTATGAGTGGGTATCCTGGGCCTGAGAGAGGAGGGGGTTCTGGACCCCTGGGTTTGAGAGGAAGGCTAGGGAACAGACCTATGGGCCTAAGGAAGGGGACGAGGGATGGAGACTGGACTCTTGGGTCTGAGGGAGGAGGGCAGGTGCCTGGACCCCTCGGTCTGAGGGAAGAAGGCTGGGAATCTAGGTTCTTCATTCCCGATAGGAAGATGTTCATGAGCCTCAATTCTTGGCTCTTGGAGAGCAAGGACTAGAGCAGGGATTCAAGTCCCCAGGAGAGAAGGGCCTGGGATCCTGGACTTCTCAGGTAAGGGGCTGCAGGTCTCATGCTCATACCTACCTGAGTGGCGGAGTCTGTTCTGAGCCCTCCTTCTGCCGTAGCCCCTCTGTGGAGACTGAGCCGCCAAGCCAGGTTGCTGGCATCTCTGCCTCGTGGTTTCCCCAAATCCCTTAAGCCTCCCCACACAATGGCTGCATGGCCCAGCAGCTTCCAGCAGGCAGAAACACAGTGGCAGCAGAGGCCTCAATGGAATTTGCTGAAACAGGGGACATGGGGGCCCCATCAGCCTCTGTCTGTGACCCTCCCCATCTCGCAGGCTTTACTACCAGTCCCCACTCTGGGGAGCCTGAGCCTCGCAGGAAGCATGGCCCACACAAAAGAGATAGATAGAGCAGAGACCTTTTATTGTTCAACTTGGGCTTCCCAGCCCGAGGGACAGGAAACAGCAATGGCGGGGCTGGATACAGGTGTCTGGACAGGTCAAGTCAAGGGGTTCCTTGTGGGGTAGGATGAAGGGCTTGTCAGAGTTGGGCTGGGGCTGGGGTTGAAGATGCTGTAACATGAAGGTGAATATGAAGGTGGTATGAGATGAGGAGAATACGAAAAGAGGACCAGGAAGAGGGGACTTGGAAGGCTGAGATAGGAGGATCGCAAGTTCAAGGCCAGCTTGGACACTTGGTGAGACCCTTTCTCAAGATAAAAATAAAAGAGGATTGCAGTTTAGTTCAGTGTTTGACTGCCATTCGGGAGGCTAGTACTGAAAAAAACAGCAAATAAACAGACTAGGAATGAACATGGGTCAGAACTGAAGGCCAAGAGGGGTGTGGGGAAGGGTGGGGAAATGGGCTGACTGTGGAATGGAGAGAGGAACGGCTTTGGGGTGATGCTTTGGTCTGGAAGTGTGGTTGGAGCAGCCTGGGGGCATTGAGAATAAACTGGGATAGTAGCTGGGGTTGGGTTGCTAAGTCAGGTTTAGGCTTTACAAGGTGATCTGCAGGAGGCCTGCAGAGGCTGTGGTTTGGAGACCCGGGAGGTTGTAGAGATGATATTTCTTGACGGTACCTCTGAAGGATTAAGAACACTGTAAGCTCTGGGTAGCCCTGGGCGGCCAAGTACTGGGTGCTCTTCGGGGTCCTAGTAGTCTGTCTCCCAGTCTTCAGACAAAGGTGCTGGAGGCAGGTGTGGCTCCGGTCCTCCAGCTTCCTTCTGCTCCTCCTGGGATGGTGGTGTCGCTGGTTGGGTCTTGGGGCCAGCCCCAGGGCCTCTTCCCATGCTCCTCTCCAGCTCTTTGGCTCTCCCAGGGCTCCATCGTGACTGGCCCCGGCCCCTACCCCTGCCCCGGGAAGGCCTGCGCTCAATCGCACAGCCCCCACGGGCCTGGTCCCATCTCCTGGGAGGCCTCCTGACTGTGTCTGGTGCCATGTGGAACGGCTGGGCAGAGCAGGAGCAAGGGGGTAAGGACTGTTGGAAGTTGTAGGTCCCCAGGAGGGCACTATGTAGGAGGTAGGATAGAGTGTCCAGGCGGATGGGGACAGTGACAGAAGCCAGTTGCTCGGGGAGCCCCAGGTGGGCTGGGTCTAGGGTGCTCATAAGTGAGGGTGCCAGGGCTGGGGTGGCTGAATCAGGCCATGCCTCAGTCCCGGCTAACGGCAGAGAAAGGTTGTCCCTAGAAAGATAAATAAGGCCGGTCAGTCCATCAACTACCTGGTACCTTTGCACTGTCCCCGTATCCAACACCTCAGTTCCAATTCCCAGCTCTAAGTGTCTAAGGCTTAACTTTGTAATTAATTATTTTACTTATTTATTTTGAGACAAGGTCTCATGTAGCCAGGCTAGTCTCATACTCTGCTCTGAAGCCGAGGATGGCCTTGAACTTCTGTCCCTTTTGCTTCCATATCTGGAAGTATCTTGCTCAACAGTTGGCCACCAAAGTCCTCCAGAGAGTTCCTAGGTCATAATACCTGAGTCTGTCTGTTTGGTTTTTAAATGGTACTTTCAGTTCAAGCCACTCCTGGCTCTAATATTCCCTGTCCCCTCTCCTTCACAAGGCTCTTTCCTGGAAGGTTTTTAATCTCACTCACCCATTGCACGAAGCCTTATCTTTTCGCTCTTCCATCTTCTCTACGCGTCTGAAATCTTTTCTAGATCCTTCTGGGGCTTTAACAGGAAGGGGAGGGGCAAAAGAAGAAACGGCAAGGCCCATAGAAGCATGCAGCTCTGGGGCGGGGCTAGCGGGCTGCAAGGAGCTGCCATTGGGCAGCCTCGAATATCCTCCCACCTAGATAGAACTGTCACTCATTTAGACCTGGGGACCCAGGCCAGCTCTCCAACCCCCAACACTTGCTTGAACCTATGGGTCTAGACCACAGGTCTCCTCATTCAGACTCAGGGGTCCAGGCTCCAGCCCTCAGATCCTCACCCTCCTCGCTTAGATCCACGGGTTCAGACCCAGCCTCCTCCCATAGACCCAAGGGATCCAGGCGAAGACCCACATGTCTCCCTCTGTATTTATACAGTTGCCTTCAGGCTGTTATTAAGAATTGCTGTGATTTTTAGACTGAGGACCCTAGGTCATGGTAAACTTAGGCATCCTGGGGGTGGATTCTGTTACATGTGACCGAAGTTTGCCTAGCCTCTTTACTTCGGTTTCCACGTTTTAGAATGGGGCTAATGTTATTGGTTCTGGTGAGACTTCTATGACATCTCTTGACAGTATGTGTGCAAAGCTGTAAACACTGTCTTAGGTGCTATTATGGGTCTATAATCTCTAAGGTCATTCAGAGATTCACCAGTCTGGCCATTAATAAATTTTAAACAAAGAAGAGGCTAGAGGCTTTTATTCAGATACTGGTGCGAGGTCTACACCCAGCACTCGGGATTCCCAAAAACAGCCCGCCACATGAGTCAGGGGTTTATAACGTCAAGGAACATAAAATTACATTCTGATTACAGGCAAGCTCAAGGTTGTCTGAAGCAAAACAAGCTTTTGTTTACAGAAACAAAAGCAGCAGTCAACCTTATGACCTAGTTTCATGCATAAACAACCGTTTTGTTAAAATTGTACAAGACCAGGCAATTTTAAAACAGCCCTTAACCCTTAATATTTGGAGGTCCAATTGTGCTTTACAGTTCTCCTAAGCACAGTAATTTTTAAACTTTTAGCCATCATCATAACAATAGCCATCCCACTGCCATTAGATATTTATCCTTATTTTTAATTATGTATGTGCATGTGTGCATGTGTGTGCGCGTATAAGCACAGTACATGCTGAGGCCAGAAAAGGGGGGTGGTGTCGGATTTCCTGGAGCTGGAGTTACTGGTGGTTGTTAAGCTGGGAAAACTGAGCACAGATCCTCTGTAAAGCAAGAAGCATTCTTAACCAATGTCGAGTCATCTCTCCAGCCCCTTAGCTGGAGACATTGAGATCTGCTGATTGTCCCAGCAGTTTGTTAAGAAGCCATTGACCTTCTGTCTGTTTATTTAAGGCATATTTATTGAAAGTTGGCTGGCGGTGTTGGTGGAGGCAGATCATCAGGAGTTCAAGGTCATCCTCACCTACACAGGGAATTCCAGGACAGCTTGCACTACATAAAACGCTGCTTCAAAAACAAAACAAAACTCAACCAAACAGAGTCTCTGAAGATAAATCAGGGCAAAGAGGGCCTTTGGAATAGGTGCTTAGGGAAGGGTATCATAGGAAGGTTCCAGAAGACCTGGAGGTTGACTGGTCTAGTAGACAAAGAAGAGTAGGACTCTGGTCACAGCAAGCATAGGAATGAGGAAGGAAAAGTCTGGATTTTCTTTTTTCAATTTAATTAAATTATTTAATTTTTTTGCTAGTCTTCATGTAGCTAAGGGTGGCCTCATGCTGACCATGTAGCTGAAGATGACTTTGAATTTCTGCTCCTCCTCCTCCCACCTCCCGAGTGTCGGAGTTACAGACACGTGTCACCGCGTATGTTGTATGTGCTGCTGGGCTGAACCCAGAGCGTTGTGCACTCAAAGCCAGCAGTCTGCTGACTACCTACATCCCCAGCCTAAGATTCTGAACCTTTGGGTTCCTTTTTTTTTTCTTTCAAAATTTGTTTTTGTAATGCTGGAAACAAAACCTAAGATGTCTTTATTATTATTATTATTATTATTATTATTATTTTTTTTTTTTTTTTATGAGAATGGGTGTTTTGCCTGCATATATGTCTGCACCACAGGCATGCAGTGCCTGAGAAAGTCCGAAGATGGCAACAGATCCCCCTGGAACTGGAGTTGCAGATGGTTGTGCCATGTGGGCACTAGGAATTGAACCCTGGTCCTCTGCAAAAACAGCAAGTGTTCTTAATTGCTAAGCCATTTTTCTAGTTCCAAAGCTCATATGTTCAGCAAGTATCCTTCCATTCTTCCACTAGCCACGCTCCTAACTCCTCCCCTTCTTTTCCCCATTCCTCTCTCCTCCCTTCTCCTCTCTCTTTCCAAAGTCTCATTAGCTTAGGCTGTCCTCAAATTTGTTATGTAGCTGATGAAGACCTTGAACTCCTGATCCTTCTGTCTCTTGCTTCCCAGTACTGGCATTATAGTAAATAGTTCATCCTCCCTCCCTCCCTTACTCCCTCCCTCCCTCCCTCTCTCTTCCTCCCTCCCTCCCTTTCTTTTTCCCTTCCTCTCTCCCTCCTTCCCTCTCACTTTCTTCCTCCCTCCTTCCCTCTCTCCCTCCTTCCCTCCCTCTCTCCCTCCCTCCCCCTCTCTCCTCTCTCTCCTTCCTTCCCTCCCTTTCTTCTTCCCTCCCTCCCTCCCTCCCTCCTTCCCTCCCTCTCTCCCTCCCTTTCTCCCTTCCCTCCCTCCCTCCCTCCCTCTCTCCTCTCTCTCCCTCTTTCTAAAAGCACTACTTGTATGGAATCCAGGGCTTCTGGCATGCCAGGCAAGCCCTCTACTGCTGAGCTGTATCCCGGAGCCCTATTCCATTGTAAGAGAATGAGAGTGCTTGGGTTGCTGATATACACCTGTAACTCTAGCCCTGGGGAGACAGGCAGATACAGGAGGGTTGGGATCAACCCAGACAAGTTCCAGGTCTCCATGGGCTACAGAGGTGGACCCTATCCTAATAATAAACACTTTGAGCGATTTGAAGCTCATGTGTGACATAATTTGACTTATGCTTTGAGAAGAGACCTTGCCTGTGGTTGGAGAGTGGGGTTTGATGTGTAGTGAACCTGGAAGCTGAAGGCTAAGTTGAGAAGTGTTTGAGAAGCAGGACAACCTATTGGACTGCTGGAGTGGGTCCCCCAAATCAAAGATGACACAAGGTGTTTGTTTGTTTGTCTTCCCAGTGTTAGAGGCTGAATCCAGGACCCGGTACAAGTTAGACAGGCACTCTACCAGCCACTGAACCCCAGACCCTCTTTTATTTCTTGCTCTGCTTCTTAACTAGTGTGTGACCTTGAGCAAACTACATGGGCTTTCAGAGTCCTTGTGTGTGCCCATTTCCAGAGTGATGATGGGATTTCTCCTAGCCTATTCTTTTATTACTACTTTCCAGGTTTAGCTCCTCTGGGAACAGGGGAAACTCTCCATCTTGGCTGCCTGGCCTTTTAAGAGCAGCTTCCTTCCCCTAGCTCTGGCTCCGGCCCTGGGTAGGTGTTACCTCCTTCTGCCTAGGAAGTGTGTTGCACGCAGTTCCTAATCTGGGTGAGTAAGCCATTAGGTAAGTTCTGGGGTTTGCTGCAAACTCCAGGGACTTTTTGTTCTGTCCCCGCAAGAAGAGGCAATGCAATTGGTTAGGAGACTGATTTAGAAAATCCATCTCAAAGTCATTGTGAGGGTCATAGCGGTTTAGAAATCAGCAGAGAAGGAAGCCCTGGGGACTTGTGGGTCATGGGTGTGACCTCCAGCCAGCATGCTGAAGTGAAGTCTCGCCTCTCACTGCTCTGCAGAGTTGTGGCCCCTCAGCCAAGTTAATCTCTTCCAGCTTTAAAATTCTTCCCTTGTTAGGAAGAGCAGTGTAGAGAGGACTCAGCATGCTGCTTGCTGCTTCTTCTGGGTATGGGTGTCTATATTTTTTATCTTTGTGCATGTATGTCATACACACATGTATGGAGGGAAAGGGCAGCCTTGGGTGCCATCCTTCCAGCACCATACTTTTTTTTTGAGACAGGTTTTTCACTGGTCAGGTGGGCATTTTGCCATCAGCCCTTAGGAATCCACCTGTCTCAATCTCCCTGGCACTGTGATTACAAGTGATTCCACCATGCCTGACTTATAAATTCTTTTAGAATTTTACTTGTTTATTTATTTATCCACATATGTGTGAGTGCATGTGTGTGTGTGTGTGTGTGTGTGTGTGTGTGTGTGTAAAAGCATTTTTACATGTTTATATGCGTGTGCATTTATAATGGAGAGTGAACATCGGAGGGCAATTTGTGGGAGTTGGCCCTTCACTGTCCACCAGGTGGGTTCTGGGGATCGAACTCAGGTGGCTTGGCAAGGTGTGCTTTTACCCACTAACCATCTTGAAGGCATTTTATTTGTCTCTTAACATGAGTTCTGGAGATCAAACTCAGGATACTAACAGAGCTGTCTCCCTAGAGTGGTATTGTGTGTTTTGAAGCATACACACACACACACACACACACACACACACACACACACACACACACACACACAACACGAGAGCAGCTCAGATGACAGAATGTCAGGTCAGCAGCAGCTGGGATGGTAAAGGAAGCAGCTGCTCGAATCCTCTGATGTTCAGGATGAAGAATGTTCAGGATTGCTTGATATAGGAAAAGCCAAAGCTGCCACTAAGATTTTGTGTCAGGGCATCTGGGGGAGGTGGTGGGAGGTAAGCTAGAGTCCAGGGAGTGATGGCAGGAGTGTGGGAGAATGTTGCCCTCTGGTATGTTGAGGCACAGCTACCTATGCTGGGCTGCCCTCTAGAGGCGGAGGCCATCGGTGCAGCTGTGGGAGCCTTCACTGGGGCCATTTCACCCCTGTTCCCCAAGACCTCATTTTTCTCTTCAGTTCTCTTCAGAGAGGGACAGGTATGGGACCACCATCACCTTCTCCTGATTCAGAAGCTTTTTCACGGCCATAAGAGAGTGTCACAAACTGTGTAACTTATAAATGATAAGAAGTTATTTCTAACTGTTCTGCAAAGTGCTGGAAGGTTCAACACCTGGCAAGGTACCGGGATGAACCTGTGTTAGGTGAGGAGGGAAGGTGATGGGTTTGGACTGAATTTGAAGTCAAGATGTAAGACTAGGCTGGGATGTGTTTATTCATTCATTTACTTTGTGGATTGAAAATTTTTGTTTTGTTTTGAGACAGGTTCTCACTATGATAACCGGGATGGGCCTGGAACTTGCCATGTAAAACATCCTGGGGTCAAGCTCACAGAGATATGCCCCCATGTGCTTGGATTAAAGGCATATGCCACCATGCCCTATGCTACATGTAACAGAGTCTCATGTAGCTCAGGCTGGCCTCACGCTTGTTATGTAACAGAGGATGGATGGCCTTAAACTCCCGATCCTCCTTACCAGAGCACACCCTCATGCTCAGTTTGTGTGATGCTAGTGATTAGAACAAGCACTTCATGTGCACTAGGCAAGCACTCACCTAAGCTCTGACCCCCCCCCCCACACACACACACATCAAGAAGCTATCTATGTGTTATCATACAGTTGTAGGACTGGAGAAATTGTGAAGTTCCATTCTTTTGCGGTTGTTCACTGCATCTCAGTTAATTCTCTCTTTCCATCATTTGGGTCCCAGGTATAGAACTCAGGTCATCAGCTTGGCAGCAGGTTCCTTTAACTGTTAAACCCTCACCAGCCCCCAGCTGAGTCTTAAAAAATCAGAACTAACTGACTGGACTTTGGATGTGGCTCAGCCAGTAGAGTGCTTGTTTAATATGCACAAGGCCCCGGGTTCCATTTCCAGCACTTCATAAACCAGACGTGGTGGCGTGGTACATGCCTGTGACCCAGCATTTGGGAGCTGGGAACAGGAGGGTCAGAGGTTCTAGGTTATCCTGTGCTACATATGTAGTTTGAAGCCAGACAGCATATAAAAGAAAAGAAAAGAAAAAAAAAACCAGCCAGGCATGGTAGCACAAGCTATTAATTCCAGCTTTGGGGAGGCAGAAGCAGGAAGACCTCCATGGGTCAAGGCCAGCCTGGTCTACCTAGTGAGCCAGATAAGGCTACATAGAGAAGGAGGCCCTATCTAAAAAAAGCAAACAAGCAAACAAAAAGAAACTCAAAACAAGTCATTGGTGAGTAAAAGACCTGATAAAAGGTGAGAAAAAGTCTTTTTAAAAATTACATCGTGTGTCTGAAGGTCAGAGGACAGCTTGGGGGAGTCAGCTCTGTCCTTCCACCGGGTGGATCCTGAGGATTGAACCCAGGCCTCTGAGCCTGGTGGCAAGTATCCTAACCTGCTAAGCTATCTAACTGGCCCAGAAAAGAATTTTAACAGAACAGGCCTAGATTAGCTATTAGCAAAATACAGCTTTCTTGTGCTTACATATCTTGAAGGTAACGGTCTCTAATAGCCTGGTTGGAGAGGGATCCTGGCCGTCCCTCAAGTTCCAGCTGGCTCTTCTTTTTTTTTTGGTTTTTTGAGACAGGGTTTCTCTGTGTAGCTTTGCGCCTTTCCTGGAACTCACTTGGTAGCCCAGGCTGGCCTTGAACTCACAGAGATCCGCCTGGCTCTGCCTCCCGAGTGCTGGGATTAAAGGCGTGCACCACCACCGCCCAGCTCCAGCTGGCTCTTCTGACTTCCATCCTGGTGTTCTTCCCCGCCTACACCCACTAACACAACACTGCTGGTCCTGAGAGCTCTGGGTAACAGCTCCTCTCCCTCAAGGCCTAAGCTGTTATTGCAGAAGTCACAACCTTAACACATGTATTTTGAAATAACTGACCTCTGCCCAAGTCTGTTGCTTTGGCAACACAGGCTTATGAACAACTCCAAGGCCAAAGAGACATTCAAGGGTAGCTTCAGAGTTGAAGCAGACTATAATAGGATCTCCCATCCTTTATGTAATTTGTGGACACCCACCTTGCTTTCTCTGGCAGGCTCTCCACTGTCCACCCAACAACTTGCCAAGCTTACCCACTCCAGGGTCTATCTGAATCCCCTCCCCCATTTTTATGTGTATGTTTGTATATGTGTGGGTGCACATCTGTGAATGCATGTGCATATATGTGTATGTTCATATAGAATGTGATGTCACTCTTCTACCTTATTCCATGAGTCAGAGTATGGTGTTTTGAATGAGAATGTTTCCCACTGACTCATATGTTTGAATACTTGGTTCCAAGTTGGTGAAACTATTTGGGAAGCATTAGGCAGTGTGGTCTTGTTGCAGGACCTGTGGCATTATAGGAGAATGTACGTCACTGGAGGCAGGCTTTGAAGTCTCAAAAGTCCATGCCATTCTGGTTTAGCTCTCTGCCTCATGCTTCACGGAAATAGAAGTGTAACTAAGGAATAGGGTCTCCCAATCAAGCCCAGAGCTCACTCAGGCTAGAATGTGGCCTTGTTGGAGGAAGTATATCACTGGAGGTGAGCTTAAGGTTTCCAAACCCATGCTATTCCCAGTTAGTAAGCAGCACCCTCCATGGCCCTTGTCTTGGCTCCTGTCTCCAGGTTCCTGCCTTTTGTAGAATATTTGTTTACACTCTGTGCAGATGGTCACTGTGATTGGTGTAATAAAGAGCTGAATGGCCAATGACGAGGCAGGAGAGACTAGGCAGGACTTCAGGGCAGAGAGAGGAACTCGAGATGAATCTAGGCACTCAAGAGACAGCAGACAAATATCGAAGAAGTCGGACATGCAGTGCAGAGCAGAGGTAACTGAGCCATGTGGTAGAACATAGACCAATAAAAACAGATTAATTTAAGTTGTAGAGCTAGTTGGGAAAAAGCCTAAGCTAAGGCCAAGCTTTCATAATTAATAGTAAGTCTCCATGTCATTATTTGTAAGCTGGTGGCCCAAAGGAAAGTCTGACTACACATGCCCTGTTTGAATTCCTGTCCTGACTTCCTTCAATTATGAACAGTGACATGGAAGTGAAGTCAAATACACCCTTTCCTCCCCAGCTTTCTTTTTGGTCCTGGTGTTTTGTTGCAGTAATAGAAACCCTGACTTAGATACTAAGACAAAGGAAAAGGATCTAAGTAGGTCAGTGTACTTTATGCTTCAACATTTCAAGATGGCTAACTTCCTGCTTCTACCCCCTTAGCAAGACATATAGAGTGGACACTTTCTCACCTAAGACAGCTGTCAAGTGGGACTTTCAAATCCTCCATCAGGCTTTGATGAAGGTCTTGTGCCTCCACCACAATATAACAGATGGCATCTTGGTGGGAGTGCATGAGACATAGATAAGCCATTGAGATAGGAATTGAGGGAGCCGAGGCAGCCAAACTTGTAACCCCTCTCTTGAGAACTGGTCCACTCTGTGATACCAGCATTGACACCTTCCAAGGGCTGTTCAATGCCTCATGACCTACCACCTTCCACCGTGTCCCACTCCTGAAAGATCGCATCCTCTGACCACCTTCACAAAGTGGGCTACACTTCTAGCACATAAGCCTTTGAGAGACACACTCAGAGCATACCCAAACAGGAGCATTCATCTCTAAAATAAACTGTTCTGTATATTTATTTATTTAACTTACATATGTGTGCATGCACAGGCGTGAGCCACAATGCACATCTGGGAGGCATGTGGGGGTCGAAGGCCAGCTTGTGGGAGGTTCCTTCCACCATGTGGATCCAGGCTTGGTGGCAAGCACATTTGCCCCCTGAGAATTATTTTAAGAAGAGAATTTGCATTATTTTGGGTCGGAGCCTCAGTCCTAAAACCCAGGACACCCTCAGTGGAACCTGACTTCGGCATAATCAGTGTAAGTGTCTTGAGGATTCTGGGTCTCCCATAGTCTGAGGCGGGAGAAGTTGAGAGCAGCATAATGGAGTTCTTCTGGGTTATTCTCAGAGACAGGGGCCTGAGAGGATGATCTGGGGTCTGGGCAACCAGGAGAAGTGAAATGTTGCTCCTTCTGTTTCTTCTTTGATTCAGGGGAGTGAATGTCCGGGGATGGGATCCTGGAAGGGGTGTCTGGTTTGGCCTTCCGATTCCGAACCTGAGGGGACAGCAAACATCCTTCGCTCGTTCACTCAGCAAGCAGCTGTGCAGCTAGCATGCGCCAGGCACTGGCTTAGAACCGGGGCTCTAGCTTTGGAGTAACACAGGGCAATAACAGCCAGCACGTGAGCGAAAGTATAATAATGGCAAGTGGCGAGTGCCGTGAAGAAGGAAAAGCAGGGGCCAGGGCTGGAGAGATGGCTCAGCAGTCAAGAGTGCATGCTGCACTTCCGGAGGACCCGGGTTCACTTATCAGCACCATCTCCTGGCAGATCCCAACCACCTGCAACTTCAGGCAATCTGAGCCCTCTTCTGGCTCCTGCAAGAACTGTGCACGCGCGCGCGCACACACACACACACACACACACACACCAAACCACACAATTAGGAGTAAAAATAAAGCATAAGCTGAGTGTGGTAGCGCATGTCTTTAATCCCAGCACTCAGAAGCAGGTGGAGCTCTATGAGTTTGAGGCCAGCCTAGTCTACAGGGTGAGTTCCAGGCCAGCCAGAACTACATAGTGAAACCCTGTTTCAAAAAACAAAAACAAAAACAAAAAAACAAAACAAACAAACAAAAAAACCTTAAACAAAATTAAAAGAAGAGTCATAGCTATAGATAAAATAGTCTCACCACAAAGAAATAATTCTGAGGTAGAGGGCATTTGTTAATTATCCCAATTTCATCACTGTACTGTGTGAGTATCGTGGCACATGGTATGTATAAACAGACACAATTATTATATATAAATGCCAAATAATAAGTGAACAGGTCATTCTGAGCATCTTTGATGGGGTGATTATCAAGCAAAGAGTATTAAATGAAGTTAGGAACCATGCAGTTTCTGAAAAATTCTCTGAAGGAAGGAAACAACAAATTCAAGCATTCTAACAGAGTTTGGGGGGGGTGCTTAAGAAAGAACAAGATGGAGGCCAGAAAGATGGCTTGGTGGGTAAAGGTGCTTGTAATGCAAGCTTGGAGACTTGAGTTCCATTCCTGGGACCTATAATTGAAAGACAGAACTCATGGGGAAAGGGCGCCACCTAAAGAAACCCACCAGAGCTAGTAAAAGAAGCCCATCCTGGCCCTGAAACCAGAGCCAGTGAAAGAAACACACCTGGCCCTAAGACCATCTTCACACTCACCCTATTGCTAGCCAACTCTATGTATGGAGATTTGAGGTCCAGGAGACATAGGCCTAGCAGTTCAACCACAACACTCATGCGGTGGCATCTGGAGACTGCTGGAGACATAATGCATATTCAGGAAAACACTCTGCCTTTTATGAAGAATGGGGAATCTTTTACATCCTAATTAAGAACCCATGGCACCTCAGGATATAATGTAAGGATAGGAAGCTTTACTATAGCATTTATCATAGCCAGCCAGCAGACACACTCAAAATACAGAGGGTACACATCCCACTCTCTTGACCCCTAGGTATAGACACAGTAAAAGAAGTGGTCCAAAGCTCCTTATAGGTTCTTGCATCCTTAATATCACCTTTTAAAAAATGATATTGACCCCACCTTCGTGTCACACCATCTCTTGTTTCAGACCCTAACTACTGCATATCAGCTATTGAGTAACACTCTTTGGAGAACGCTGGTTGTGTGTCCCTCCAGGGTCAAACTCTCACCCACCATTTGTAGCCTTACCCATTGTCCTATTAGATTCTCTCACCATACCATTTGTTAATTGCTCCAAGCCAAATGTCACTACCACCCCTTATGTCGCCCACATATGTGGAGGTATTGTGTTCCCCAAAATTTTGTGTACCTTAATAAACTTATCTGGGGTCAGAGAACAGAAAAGCCACAAGATACTTAGGCTAGAAAATGTTAGCACACACCTTTAATCCTAGCATTCCAGAGACAGAAATCCCTCTGGATCTCTGTGAGTTCAAGGCCACATTGGAAACAGACAGGCATGGTGACTCACGCCTTTAATCCCAGAAAGCAGCCTTTAATCCCAGGGAGTGGTGGTGTACAAAGCAGAAAGGTTTATAAGGCATGAGGACCAGTAACTAGAAGCATTTGGCTGGTTAAGCGTTCAGGCTTTCGAGCAGCAGTTCAGCTGAGAGCCATTGGGATGAGGACACAGAAGCTTCCAGTCTGAGGAAACAAGACCAGCTGAGAAGTTGGCCAGATGAGGTTAGCTGTGGCTTGTTCTAGTTCTCTGATCTTCCAGTTCACCCCAATAACTGGCCTCAGGTTTGATTTTATTAATAAGACCTTCTAAGATTCATGCTACACACATTCCTCTCTTTGGTATCACAGACTGCCTTAACTCCTCAGAGACACACTTTGTGGGCACCCTGGATTCTGCAGACTGAAATAATACCATTACCCTTGGTACTGTCACCTAGCCCCTATGTCCAAACATTCACAATGCCTCTATTCTTTGTGGTACTCAGGTTTATCACTGCTTACCTTCTAGGTGGTCTGGGACTTGTGCCCTGGTATTTCTGTTCCCTAAATTAGAGGTGGCAGCTGGTGAAGAATGCTTGCCAATTCTCATCGCCAAGTTCAAAGCAGCAAGGCATGACAAATGAGCAACCCAAGTAATACCTTTTCTATCAGCCCTGGGCATAGCGGCAGGTGTAACCACTGGAACAGCAGGACTGACTACTTCCCTAGCTATTTACCATTGGCTTTCCTTGTAACTTATCCAGGATTTCCATTGGGTATCTCAGATTGTCCTTACCCTTCAGGGACAAATAGACTCACTAGCCACCATAGTACTATAAAATCAGAGAGGATTACATTTACTAACAGCAGAGAGTGGTCTTTGTCTCTTTCTTGGGGAAGAATGTTGTTTCCATATCAACCAATCACGTGTAGTGAAAGCTAACATCCAACAACTCCAAATGGATCTTCAAGAACAGAAACAGCTTGATAATTCTAGCCAGTGGATCACTGATAGTCAGATATAGAACTGGATGCTACTCTTCTTCACCCCTCTTCTGTTCTTTTTCCTAATCCTGCTAGTTGCACCCTGCCTCATAAACCTCTTGTCTAGATTCCTTCAACAACAGATCCAAAGGATTTCTAACCAGATTTTTAACCAGTTACTATTACAGGATTACCAGCCCCTAGCTATGGAGCCAGAGACCTGCAGCACATGGTTACATCCTGAGGATGAAGATCAAGATTGTCCCAAGAACCTTGATGTCAACTTTGCTCCCTTTCCAACCCCTGTTGTTTACTAATAAACAAAAAGGGGGGATTGTAGGGAAAGGGAGCCAGCTAAAGAAACCCACTAGAGCTAGTGAAAGAAACCCACCTGGGCCCTGAAGCCAGAGCCAGTGAAAGAAACTCACCCTGGCCCTGAAACCAGAGCCAGTGAAAGAAACTCACCTGTAGCTGAACTTTTTCTGGTCCTGCCCACTCCCGCGGCCCTGTGGCCGCTTGGACCCAAGTAAGCACACAGAGGCTTATATTAATTAAAACTGCTCGGCCATTAGCTCAGGTTAACTATTGATAACTCTTACATTTAAATTAACCCATAATTCTTATCTATGTTTAGCCATGTGGCTTGGTATCTTTTCTCAGTTCTGCCTTCACATCTTGCTTCCTACATGTCTGGCTGGTGACTCCTGACTCAGCCTTCCTCTTCCCAGAATTCTCCTTGTCTGTTTATCTCACCTATACTTCCTTCCTGGTTACTGGCCAGTCAGCATTTTATTTATCAATCAATGGGAACAACACATTCACAGCATGCAGAGCACCATCACCCATCATTTCTCCTTTTCTTTCTATTTAAAAGGAAAGTTTTAACTTTAACATAGCAAAATTATATATAACAAAACAGTTACCAAGCAAGAATTATAGTTATAATATTTAGTCTATTTGTATTTGGTAAAAATCAAAGAAGATATCCTATCTATCCTATATTTGTGAGTCCAAGGTTCCATATCTACCTTATCTCCTATCAAAACCAAGGAAAACCATAATTATAACTATCTAGTCTTCAACTACATCAAAGACCTGTAAGAGCTAGTCAATAACAAGCCTGAGCTAATGGCTGAACAATTTTAATTAATATAAGCCTCTGAGTGATTATTTTATAAGTGGCTGCGGTATCTGTGGAGCCAGGCAGGACCAGAGAAAACTTCTGGTTTCCCTGAAACCAAAGCCAGTGAAAGAAACACTTTAGCCCTGAACCCAGAACTTAATAAACATGACCTGACCCTGAAACCAGTGCCAAAGAAACACACTTTGTCCCCAGAATCAGAACCAGTGAAAGAAATATGCCCTGGACCTCAAATTAGAACCAAAAGGCTAAAAAGGACCAGTGAAAGAAACACAATTTGGCCCTGAAATCAGAGCCATCTCTGCCCCTGACCAACGAAACTAACCAATCCTGAGCAGGAAAACTAACCAATCCCTGAGCAGAAAATCTCTCTGGAGAAACTCCACCCCTAAGAAGCCCTATATAAACCCCCTCTGCCTGTTCAGTTGTGGGCTGTGCTTTCCCACCCTGGCAGAGTCAGCCACTCTCCTGGACTCCTCCTTCCCAAATAAATCTCATTCTCGGAAGTCTTGGGTGAAGATCTTCATTCACCTGTGCAGAATAGAAGAACCTTGCTGAGTCATCCCTTAGGGGGACTGAGCAGAAAAAAAACTTGCTGAGATGGTCTCTTAAGAGGGCGGAGCAAGGCAGAGCAGAAAAAAGTAACAACTTTTAGCTGGAAGAGATTGCTACATTTCTGCAGGGGTTTCCCCTTTAGCAGAGTAAAGCAGAAAAAGCAACATCTTTGGCAAGAGAGAAGTGGAACTTTGCTGGGAAGCCCTCTTAAAGGGGTGGGGGTGGAGCAAAGCTCAGGTGTAATGGCTTTCTCTAGGAGAGCAGCAGGATTGCTATATCCTGCGGGAGACCATCCCCCACCACATTCCAGCTTCAGGCATTGTCTGACTCCTGGACAAGTCAGGATGGACACCTTTCCTTCCAGGCTGAGCTGTCTTATTGCGGCTCTACCCTCCAGGGCTGTCTTATTGTGTCCCTAGGTATAGCCTGGCTTCCTGAAAAGTCAGGCTACCTTTCTCTCCAGAGCTGTGACACTCGCAGAACTGACTCCTGAAAGTTAGCACTGTGCTATGCAATGCACACTCCCCAATAATAATACTGATAAATAATACTAAATAAATTTGAAAATTTGAAAAATTAAAAGAACAAGATGGTTTATGTGACTACACAGTCAGTCTTGTAAAACAAATGGAAGCTGTCTACTACAAAGTCCCTGGAGATGGTTTTGGAAATCAGAAGTGATTGATGGAGGATTTAATAGGAAATTGAGGTGTTTTGATTTTTTATTTTCTTCAACTTTACATTATGGAATGATCATAGAGTTACGAAAGTGTCAAAAGTAAGACCAATGCTGTAGCTCAGGGTAGAGTGTTTGCCTAGTATGCACAAAGCCCTGGACTCCATCCCTAGCACCACGTAAATCAAGCATGGTGGCACATGTCAGCACTCTGAGAGTGGAGGCAGGAGGATCAGAAGTTCAAGGTTGCCCTTGGCTATTCAGGGAAATCCTTGGCTATGAAGGGAATTTGAGGCCAGCCTGGGTACAAGAGAGCCTTTCTAAAAAATAAAAAGTCACAGAAGTAGTACAGAGAGGCCCCTGCACCCTTACTCCAGCTTTCCAGTGGTCACACCTTAACTGTGATACAATATTCACAGAAGGATGCTGATATCCATATAATGTACTTTGTTACCTGCCTTCTAGGGGAGACTCCTACATTAACTCACCTTCAAAGTATTCCTATCCATTTTTATAGGCCATTCTGAGCATGCCCAGAGGCATTTCTGCTGTGTTTCCTTCTTGAACTATGACCTTAAACTGAGCACCTTAACTAAACATGCTCAGGAGTGTCGCCTTAGTTGGCTAGGCATGCTCAGGGTTGTGCTTCTGAGATGGGCATTCATTCTCTGGAGTGTGTTCCTTAACTGAGTGTGCTCAGGGGTGTACTCCTGAGGTGGGCATGTGGGAAAATCTGCCTGGCCTCAAGGTTGCTCCCTATGTGAATAAGGGCAGGCCCAGACTGTGGCCCTTGGTTACTGTTTTCATCATACTAGTGCAGGTAAACACACGTGACCACTCCAGTCAGGATTCAGGACCCTGGATCATCGTGGAGCAACCCCCTTGCTGTCCTTTAGAGTCTCACTCATCACTCCGCTTTCCTTAATCACAAGCATTTACTCAGTCATCATTACTCATCTGTCCCACGCAGCCCAGGTTGGCTCTGAACTTTATACATAGCCAAAGATGACCTTGCACTTCTCATCCTCTTACCTCTACTTCCTGAGTGCTTGTCATGCACCACTATGCTCACGTTCATGCTGGCCTGGGATTCGTGCATGCTAGGAAAGCACTCTACCAACTGAGCCACATGTTCAGTCTTTCGTCCTTGTAATTTCGTTACTTTGTCAGTGAGATATAACTGCAATCATGTAGTATGTACCATTCAGAGCCTTTCCATTCGTGTAACTTGTCTTATGCATCAAGAGTTTGCTCCTTTTTCTGGCTGAGTAGCATTCAGAGGAAAGGTGTGTCTGTGTGGTTTCTACAGGATGTCACACGCAGAGAAATAGAGTGTAAAGGACAAGAACAGAATCAGAGGAGGTCATGAGGAAAGTAGCAATGGTGTCCAGATGAGGAGTGACACATGGACTGTGGAGTTGAGGGAAGGTTATGATGAGGTGGTTTGGGTGTATTTTGAAGAGGATCAGGAGCAAAAGATCATGCAAAGGCTTTAGATTACTTGGGGAAAGCTGTTAATATTTGCTGAGAGAGAGAGAGAGAGAAGTGAAAGCGGAGCAGAAAGGGCAAGGCTGGTCAGAAGTAGACTTTGTACAGGCTCAGGTAAGAAACGCCCATTGATGTCTGAGTGTAGATGCTGCCTGCAGGGCTGGATAAGTGAATGCAGGGGAGACACTGAGAGACATGGGTGTTTGTTTGAGTCATCACCAGGTAGATGTGACCTCACACTTGTACCTAATGTTTACTGAGAACTCAATAGGGGCCACAGACTCCTCTGAATATTTTACAGATATATATATATATATATATATATATATATATATATATATATATATATATATATATTCCCAGGAGGTAGGCACCACTATTATCCTATTATCCTAATATTATAGTTGGGCCACAGAAGAATTCAGTAACTGCTCAAGATGATGATTTAAAAAAAACGAGGAGGCAGGGCACAGGAGCTCAGTCAGCCTACTTCAAGTCCTGTATTTAATCAGTAGGATGTACCATACCACAAGGACATTAACAATTATTAGGTAGGGCTGAGGATGTAGTTCAGTGATACATCATTTGTCTAGCATCCACCAAAGAGGTACTGGAGGTGTGGCCTAGGAATCCCCCAGTGAGGGGTGAGTGTGCCAGGCAGGCACATGTCTCTGGGTTCTATCCCCAGCACAGCAACTATAAATTAAGTGGTTACACAAAGTTAGTTATCCCTTGGTGGTGACAATAATGGAAGAAATGTAAGCCACCTATGGAGAGAGTCCATGTTCTGTTCCTCAGACTTGGAAACAGATGAAGATGTGAAGGCTCAGAGGGAGCCAGGGATTGCATCTAATCTTGGACGCTTCCTGCCTCTAAGGCAAAGGTGTAGGAGGGTTATGGAAGGGATGTGTGCAGAAGAAGCAGGGGATGCTGACTCAGAAAGTACATACAGCTGGCAACTCACCAGGGACCTGGTCTTGGGGACCACATTGATGTAATCCAGGATTGTGCTGCCCCGTGAGATCTTGGGTCTTGAGGTTTCCTCTTGGGTTCCTTTCTTCTGGAGGGTCTTCACGCTGAGGAAATGGCCTCTACATTGCTGTATACTGTTCCGTCTGCCCTCTCTGAGGAAGCCTAGGTCCCAGGCCCCCCAACAACTCCTTCCAACTCACATGATCATGATGAGGCAGAGGGCAAGGAGGGCTGCAATCCCAAAGCCCAAAACTACTCCCTTGGAGAACGCTGTGGACTTGTCCTCATCTGCAAGAGAAGGAGTACATCCCCTGTATGCAGTCTTACACACAGCATCCTGGACTCCAGTTCCTGCTGCACACTGTGGCCAGGCTTCTTCCCTATTTCCTTCTGGAAAACATGACTGCATCCTGGGCTGGGTGTCCTGCCTTCCCTTCTATTTCTCTACACACACACCTAGGTCATAGGTCCATATCCTCCCAGACTTTGCTCCAACCACAGAGCCTATCCCCACTCAGCTCCTCCATAGAGAAGCTTAGTCCCAAAGGGCCCTTACCAGGCAGGAGCAGGACAGAGGCGCTCTGGGCCCCATGGGTGTTCCAGACCTCACAGCTGAGCCGGAGGCTGGGCTCGAGCTCCCCATGGAAGCTCAGGGAACTGTTGACCCAGGGTCCAAGTGAGCTGGAGGTGACCGTGAAGGAGACATTGCTGCTGTTCCCCTCCAGCAGCCCCTCCCCCAGCCGCCAGTGCAGGGACGGGGTGGGCCAGGCTCTGGAGGAGCAGCTGCAGTGCAGACCCTCAGCTTCCCAGGAGCAGGAGGATCTGAGCATCTGTGGGGGGTCTGTGGGGAAAGAGAAGACGGGTCAGCAGGTGGCCCCCTCGTCACAGGTCCCAGGTGTCCCTTTCCCCACTCACAGTGCACAGAGAGGCTCAGAGAGATGTACTGAGCACCCAGTGGGTTCTGCGCAGCACAGCTGAATTCTCCTTCATGTTCCCTCCGCACCAGAGGCAGCTCCAGCACCCCCGGCTCTGAAGACCGGGTTGGGATCAGAGTCTGTGCCACCCCGGTCCAGCTCAGACTGGCTGGGGGGTTGCTGTGAGTGACACAGACTAGACAGAGGCTTTGGCCCTCCAGGACTGGAAGGGAGGTGCCATTCCTGCGGATTTCCAACCCTGGGGAGGACCAGGAGGCAGAGTCACCATCAACTGCGACGCCTCCCATCCACGCCCACCCCTGAGACGTCCAGCTTCCTCTGTCCATCCTGCCTACCTGTCCTGTTTGCCTGGGAAACAGTCACTCTCAGGTCCTCCGGGGGATCTGCAGTGAAGACAGGAACTGGCTGCAGGCGGGCTTCTCCAGAGATGGATGCTGTGCGTGGGTGAGTCACTCACTGGGTCCCCAACACAAGCCGCCTGGTGGTCTGACTGTTGTAAGCCTGATGCTTCCCCGCACCGCCGCCCCCCCCACCCCCCCACCCCCCCACCCCTTGTCACTTCCTTCCCCTCCTCAGAACCTTTGGCGGATCACACTCACACAGCACAGAGAGGTCCAGGGTATGTTGCTGGGAACCCAGCCTGTTCTCTGCTTGGCAGGTGTAGTGTCCTGAGTCCCCAGCTTTCACCTGGAGTAGCTCCAGTGCCAGGGTTCTGGAGCCCACAGGGCTGGACCAAGAGAGGACTCGGTCCTCCAGGCCCCAGCTCAGTGTGGCAGGGGGCTGGCTGTCAGCAGCACAGACGAGGCGCAGAGACTGGCCTTGCTGGACTTCCAGATGTGGGGTGTTCCCATGCAATTCTGAGACCAAAGAGACACACACAGAGAGGAGGAGATAGAGACAGTAATAGAGAGATAGAGAAGGATGAAGAGAGAAACAGACAGATGCAGAGATATAGAGACAGAGGAAGGATGGACACAGACAGAGATGGATACAGATATGGGAAGAGATAGACACAAAGACAGAGATTGACAGAGATAAAGAGGGGCAGAGAGATAGAGATAAGGAAAGGATGAGGGAGCAGGACAGAGGGTAGAGGGAGGCAGCAGAAGGGGTTCAGGCCTGCCCCCTCCCCCCACTCCCTCTCCAGACTTTTCAAAGGGGACTGGACTAGCCTTACACCACCCCAGGAGACCCTCATACCTGACACATTGTCACGGAAAATGCTGATGACAAGATCTCTGGGGGCATCTGGGGGAAGATTGTGAGCCAGCTTCAGAGGAGGAACGCTTTCTTCCCCTGAGAAGTCCTCAGGGAAAGAAAAGCACCACCATCCCAGGGAAGGCAAGTGACCAGCCAGAAATGAAGCAACCATTGCCTCGCAGGGCACAGGCACACCCAGAATGGTGTGCCTTCCTCCATTTTTTTTTTTTTGAATGTGTGCATATGTGGTGAATATGCATGTGTGTATAGGTACACATGTGTGCACATACATGTATGTGGAAGCTAGGTGTTGATGTAGGGTGCCTTTCTGAATCATCACTGTTTACATTGTTTACTGAGAAATGTCTTTCACTGAACTCAGGTTGCCAATTGGGCAGCCAATCTAGCCAGCCAACTTGCCTTGAGGATCACTTGTCTCTCTCTGCCTCAAAGCAATGAGGTTACCAGTGGGCCACCATACCTGACCAGCTTTTATGCGTGTTCTGAGGGTCCAAAATCCATTCCACACACTTGTGTGTCAAACTCTTTATCAGCTGAGCCGTCTCCCCAGCAACCCTCTTTCTCTTTTGAGATAAGATCTCATGTATTCTAATATGTACATGTGCTATACAGCCAAGGGCGATGACTTGGAACTCCTGATCTTGGAGTGCTGGAATACAGAACTGCACCACCACCTCTCATTTATGTGGTGCTGGGGATGGAACAGAGACTTGTACATGCTTGTGCATGCTAGGCAAGCACCCTACCAACTGAGTTACATCCCCAGTACCTCCATGAACTTTCCTAAGTATGGAGTTGGGGGATTCTCTACCTCCCACCACCAGAACTCTGAATAGCCCAAAGCACCATATCACACTCACAGGCCATTCTTAGTTGGACAGTCCTCTGTATACTCTTCCTAGAGAAGTCCACTTGACATGTGACCTCAGTATCATGGTGCTCAAGTCCTGGGGTAAAGCTGAGTACTGAGTAATAGGAGGTGTGTGGTCTGGTTTCTTGGGAGGAGATGGCAGCCCCCATCCAGGAGAAAGAAGGAGCTGGGCATTGCTTGAAGGTCCAGGGAAACAAGCAGACAATTGTCACTGGCTGCCCAGGTTCCAGGATCTCAGGAATGAAGACATCTGGCTTGTGAGTCAGGCCTAAGGGAGAGGGTGTCAATCCCGTGGCTCCAGCTACCCCTTCCTAGCAGCTGCTTCTTTGCATCACAGTTTATCTCCCACTGTCCCTCCCCGAGAGAGAAACAGGGGGTCCCTGTTATGTCCACAACTCGTACCTTCCACTTGCAGGAAGAAGCCATCGGGAAAACTGAATTTCTCAGATCCTTTCTCCACCCGGAAGAAATAGCTTCCTGAGTCTCTCCACCGCACATCTTTGATTATCAAGGAACAGTTCTTGTTTGGGAGATCCCCCAAGAGCTGGAATCGCCCCTGGGTTTCTGGTTCTATCACTTTATCTTTGTTATTTGTGGCCACTGGAAATTTAAGTGTTGGTTTTCTGATGCTTTTGAACCAGTAGCCGTAAGCTGGGGCAAGGCCCAACCAGCGGTTCTCGGGGGAGGAGAAAGAGCAGGGCACGACAACACACAGACCCTCCTGCACCTTCACCAATCTGTTCACCTGTAGGATGTATCGTCTGTCTTGACCTTGAGATCCTGAAGGAGACAGAGGCGTGGCCTGTAGCCCCCGCACCAGCACCAACCCCAGCCCCAACTTGGGTCACTTTGGCCTCAGGCCCACTCACCTCCCAACAGCAAGGACAACAGAAACAGCAGCAGTGACATCGCGGTCTTAGGGTGATCTGAGACTTGCACACGTTGGCCTCCTTCCCCAGCTGTGACCGACTGGGGTAAGAGAGAAGGGAAATGTAGGCGGAAGCTGAGCCCGGGGAACTGGTGCGAGACGAAGTGCTGATGGCAGGTTCTGAGGCCTCTGGCCTCTCCCTTTCTCATCCACTCCCCCCATATCCACTTGCCCACTCCGTGTTTTGTGGGGCATTTGGAACTTGGACATTTGGAACCGGTCCTTCCCAGTTGTCCCTGGTGCCTGAGAGGGAAAGGACAGGGCTGTGTCTAGTCTGGGGACCTGGCTGTGGAAGGATTTAGGTTGGGGACTTTCCCTTTAGGTGCTAGGTCAGTAAGAAAGCAGAAGTAAAAGTTTTTTGGGTGCCTCTCGAAGGGGATCCTGGTGGGTGCAGAGGAGTGAGACCTTCTGGAAGGAGCTGGTGTCACCACATAAAACTCAGAATGCCTGGCTAAACTGATGAACAACTTTTTTTTTTTTTTTTTTTTTTTAAGGATAATCATTCTGTTTCTTGGTATGAAAATGTCTCAAACATCTGATGGGACCTACTTACACTAAAAAAATTTTTTGGTTTGTCGGATGTTCAAATGTAATTGGATATTCCTCACCACACTCTTTTTCTTTGCCTCTCCTTTTATTAGGTAAATATAGACTCATCTTAGTCTTGCCCCTTCATCGTCCCTGCTGAGCCACTGACACTTTGAACTCTAGAAGTACTCACCGGCTTCAATACAATTTCCCATTTTCCCTTCCTCTTTAGTCAGAGAACAGAAGGTCCCACTTGCAATTCATGCATTGATATGATTTTCCATATATGGGGCTGACCACTGGTACTAGGAATCAAGCAACCTAAAGGGTGGTGTGTGTGTGTGTGTGTGTGTGTGTGTGTGTGTGTGTGTGTGTGTATGTGTGCACGCATATAATAAGCTTTTATAGTTTGAGTGCAAAGTGTTTCCCACAGGCTCCTGTGTTTGAAGCTTGACCCAGATGGTGATGCTGCTTTGAAAGTTCATGGAGCAAAGGTGACAGAGGTGGGTCACCTGGAGGTGGACCTCTAAGGGCTAAAGCTCTGCCCTGACTCCCTTCCACCCTTGAGATGTGGCCAACTTTCAGGAAGTCTCTGAAACTGAGCCGATTCATTAGACTCCACAAAGCATATATAAGCGGTGAGGACTGTTAAGAGACACTTAGACACACTGAGCAGCCTAGAAGAGGCTCAGACCAGCTGAGGCACCTAGAAGAAGCAGAGACCAGATGAACTGCTTGGAACAGACACTCTCCAACCTGCTGAGCTCCCTGCAAGTTGTGCAGTTGACTCTAGGTTTCACTTTGGTGAGTTGTCACTCATCATGAGGTGGGCTTTTGTGATGGAGCTGTCTTTGAGTCATTTCTCCTCCTGGGTATCCAGACTCAGGTCTGTCATTGGTTCCCTATCTGGGATGAGGAGATAGTTCATGACTCCTTAGAAATAGTGTCATGCTATATTTCTCAACTTTATGTCCTTATTAGAGCAAACAAACAAAACCCCATTGAGTCCAGTTAGTGCTGCCTGTGTGTACATGGGGTCGTCTGCTGGAGCAGGGACAACTTACTGGGTGGTTGTTGCATTTCCAAAGGATAGTGACTCTCCTTTTGGAGCTATCAACTGCCAAGAGTTCCTCTACCAGGGATGGAGCCCTGAGACCTTCCCCAATCCTTGCTGGGCAGGAAGTTTGACTGGCTTAATCTTTGCACCATGTTTGGTTCTCATGTCCTCTGGATTAGCCTGTGTCAAGTATGGTCTCTGGGTTTTGTCTCCAGAGATACAACCAATCATTGACTAAAAGTATAAATAATGTATCTATCCAAAAATATGCAGATTTTTTTCCTGACCAATGTTCCCCAAATATTAAAGTGTGCATAGAGCTTAAACTGTGTCAGGGATCATACATAATTCAGAAATGACTTAATGTTAATAGGAAGATATACAGAAGTTGTTTGCCAGCACTAAATCTATTTTCTATGATGTTTGCTTATCTATCTATCTATCTATCTGTCTGTCTGTCTGTCTATCTATCTCTCTATCATCTATATATCTGTCTATCTATCTATCTGTCTATCTATCTATCTATCTATCTATCTATCTATCTATCTATCTATCTATCTGGTGTTGCTATGTACGTAGCCCGAGTCAGTCAGGAATTTGCTATTTAGCTCAGATTGGTTTTGAACTCAGGATTTTTCTGCCTCAGCCTCTGGAGTGCTGGTATTACAGGAGTGCACACACCACCCATAGTGTCATTGTTAGCTTCAGCTGTTACTTGACAAACCTGGGAAGAGAACTTCAACTGAGGGATTTTTTCTGTTGACTTGGCCTGGAGGAATGTCTGTGAAGCATTTTCTTAAGTGCTGGTTGATGTAAAAAGGGCCCAGCTCACCATGGACAGTGTCATTCCTGAGCAGGTGATCTCGGGCAATATAAGAAAGCAAGCTGAACAAGCCAGAGGGAGCAAGCCAGTAAGCAGCACTCCTCTATAGTCTCGGCATCAATTCCCTCCATGTTCCTGCTTTGAGTTCCTGCCTTGGTTTCCTTCAGTGATGCACTGTGACCTGGGACTTTAAGCCGAACAAACTCTTTCCTCCCCATGTTGTTTTGGTCAGTGCTTTATCATAGCAACAGGAAGAAACTAGGACACATAGTATTATCCATTTTTGTTAGTTGAACTTGTTCTTTGATAATTTCACACGTGTGTGATACATTCTTACTGTTCTCATCACCATCCTCTCTTATCTCCGTTCCACCCCGGCCAACCTCCCTCCTCTCAGAATGCCCCTTTCCTCACGTTTATGTCCTTTTGTTTTATTTTGTGACCCACCCACTTTAACCAGGGCCGTCTGTGTGACCATGAGTTTGGAACCGTCCACTGGAGTCTGGTGGGCTCAGCAGTAAGCACACAACTGAAGACAGTGACTCCCTCCTTCCCAGAATCTATCAGCAGCCAACACTTCATGGGGGGCAGGTCCCCACAAGCCTCTTTCCCATTTATGACTCTTGACAGAGTCAGCCCAATGCAAGTCAGCCCAGCTGCTGTGAGTTCGAGAGTGCCAGGCTGAGTCATGCCCAGAAGTCAACATTTTGCAGCTCTTTTCTCTATCTTCTGGCTCTTACATTCTTCCCACAATGTTCCTTGAGCATTCGGGGTGGTGGTGGTGTAAATGTTTTGTCTAGGACAGAGGCAAATTCACTATGTAGCTGAGGATGATCATGAACTTCTTATCCTCCTGCCTCCACCTCCAAGTGCTGGAATGACGGGCATGTACTACTACACCCAGTTTATGCATAGTGGAGATAGAACTTGGGGCTTTGTGAAGGCAAGGCAAACACTCCACTGACTGAGCTACACCACAGCTCTAGCCCACTGCACATTTGATATGGTACTTGAGCATTCCTATGTGGTCCTGGAATCATTATCCCATGGATACTGAGGCACGAGTGAACCATAGACTGAGTGGCTGAAACCATCAACATTTACTTCCTCATAGTCCTTGGAGTTGGACATTTGAGGAAGTTGGTAGCAAGAGTTGGTTTCCTTGGAGGGCATTTTTTTCTTGGCCTGTAGGTAGCAGTCTTCTTCTTCTGATGTTACACGGTGTTCCATGTGTGTGCCTGTGTGACCTGATTGCTTATAAGGACACTAGTCATATTGGAGTAGGGCTATTAAGGGTCTGAGTGTGAAATGTCCCTGCAGGCTCATGTTCTGAGTGACTGACTGTCTTTGTCCTCCCACATCCTTCCTCCCTGTGTGATCTGCTGGCTGGAGAGGATTTATTAGAGTGGCTTACAGACTATTGTCCAGTTATTCCAACAATGGCTGTCTACCAGAAAGTCCAAGAATCCAGTAGTTGTTCAGTCCCTGAGGCTCGATGTCTCAGCTGGTCTTCAGTATATGTTGAAATCCTGAACTAGGTTCTAGTGCCAGTGAAGGAATGGACTTGCCAGATGAGAGTGAGGACAAGCAGGGAGGGAGGGAGGGAGGGAGAGAGAGAGAGAGAGAGAGAGAGAGAGGGAGGGAGGGAGGGAGGGAGGGAGGGAGGGAGGGAGAGAGAGAGAGAGAGAGAGAGAGAGAGAGAGATTCCTTCTTTTATGTCCTTTATATAGGCTGCCACCAGAGGGTGTAGTCCAAATTAAATGTGATTCCTCCTACATCAAGTAGTTCAAACAAAAGAAATTTCTCATAAGTGTATCCAGCCACTTGGGTTTTAGTTAATTCCAGGTGTAGTCAAGTTGGACAACCAAGAATAGCCATCACATTATCTGTTCTTTTTCACATATTCTCCTAATTGTCCTGATCATGTTTTCCCCCAACCAGCTCACTCATATTACTCCTTTAGGGTGATGGTTAATCTTAATTGTCATCTTTATTGCATAGGAGGTTAGTGAAGACCCCTCTAGGCATGTCTATGAAGATTTTTCCAGAGACAGATCAGGATGGGATGACTTCCTCCATGGATTCATAATATGATGGCATTATTGGGACATGGCAGAAAGTGGAAAAGTCCTGGATGAGGAAATAGGTCACTGTAGTGGTTTCCTTGGGGCTATACATTATGCTGATTAGTTTTTGTCAACTTAACATGAGCTAGATTCTTCTGAGGAGACGAAACCTCAATTGAGATGTCTTTTCAGTCTGTGGGGGTGTTTTCTTGATTAATGGTGATATGGGAGGTTCTGCCCACTGTGGCTCATGCCACCCCTTGGAAGGTTGTATAATAAGAGAGCAAATTAAGTTAGTAAACACATTCCTCCGTGGTCTCTGCTTCAGTTTCTACTTCCTAGGTTCCTGTCCAGGCTTCCCTTCATTTGGACTGTAATCTCTAAGCCAAATAAACCCGTTCCTCCACAAGCTGGTTTTTGTCAGTGTTTTATCACATCAATAGAAAGCAAACTAGGATATTGCTCTTGAGTAGGACCAGAGTTTGGTTCCCAACATCCACATAAGGCAGTTCATTACCACCTGTGACTTCCAGCTGCAGGGAGTCCAACACCCTTTTCTGGGTATCTCCATGGGAAGCAATATGCATGAGTATACAGATATAAATAAAATAAATATAAAAAATATAGCCTAGTCTTTTGGATCTCCCTGTCTTATGTAGTCTGTGGCTATTGTTAGTTAGAAGGCCGTCACCAGACACATTCATCCACTTGGGCTACAACTGTGAGCCTCTTTATGATTTCCCCAGTCTGTGGGCTAATGTGTCCACAAAGTGACAAACATAGCTTAGGTCTTGTTTTGCTCATCCTTGATAAGATTTATTGAGACACCGAGTGTAAGGAAATAAATGTGTTGAATAAGCTGCTCCATCTGAAGTACTTTGTCACCATGGCCCGAGCAAACTGACACCTGGTGTCATTTGAAGGTGATACATGTCCCCTGTAAGACAAGTACTTTTATGTCTGTTTTAGCCACAGGGCACAGTTCATACAGTGCAGTGGATATTTTAAAATGATTTATTTATGTGTATGCATGTGTGTCACTGTGTGTGTGCACATGTGTGCAGATACCTGTGGAGGACAGAAAGAGGTATCAGATACCCTGGAGCTGGAGTTATAGATGCTTGTGAGCTGCCTGATGTTGGTGTTGGAAACCAAATTCAGGTTCTGTTGGAAAGAAACAAGTGCTCGTTTGTTGGTTTGTTTATTTGTTTGTTTTCGAGACAGGGTTTCTCTGTGTCACTTTGGTGCCTGTCCTGGATCTCACTCTGTAGCCCAGGCTGGCCTCGAACTCACAGAGATCCGCCTGGCTCTGCCTCCCGAGTGCTGGGATTAAAGGCGTGCGCCACCACCGCCTGAAACAAGTGCTCTTAAACCCTGAGCCGTCTCTCTAGCGCCAGTGGCAGTTTTTCTTTTCCTCTGAGATGTGATTGCACAGAGGACGGGAGGAGAAAGGGAAGACTAGTTGGGCAACCAGAGGAAGTGTCAGAGGCTCCTCGTGCGGCTGGCTAGCACTCTTTCTGCGCTGTTGCTTCACTCCAACATTAGCTCGCCCTCCCCTGGGGCGGGTCAGGTCCCACCTGTGGGCTGGTACTGTGTAGTTGTTTTTTCCTGACTGAAATATCTCATGTGGGGAAGGAGGGAGGCTCACCTAAGTTACAGGAGAGTTACAGAAGTGCACAAGAAAGTGCACAAAGTGTCCCCTTAAGGCTAGGCGGCTCAACCAGTCTGAACCTCTGCTAGGCACCCAGTTTGTCTGAGGGTCTCTTAGAATTCCAAGTTTACGTGTGCTTGGGGAGGGAGGAATCTAGTGAATCTGGTCAGTTTCAGGGACTTCCTGAAGCTTCTGAGTGGTTTACATCTTGAGCGTGATGGGCTTCTCGGCAGGGTAGAATGTTTTACTCCCCTTTAAAACATCCTGTGACTTTTGTGAGCTTCCCTCCAAGATGGATGGTTTTCTCTTGGAGGAAATTGATACACAATGCCGGAGTGAGTAGAAGTTTGTTCATGGCTCCCCAGGACAAGTCATTCAGATGGGGTTCACACAGGGTTTGACCAAACTGAAGACGGTGTGGGGAGGAGCAGTTCGATGGTGGCTGCAATGGGCGATAAGAATGCCACTGACACTCATCTGTAGGAAGGCTGGGCATTGGTGGGGTAATTATAATACGCCTACCTTCCCTGCATCTGGGATGTCCTGCCTCTTTGCCATAGTAGCACTGGTGGGGCCCCTATTTATGAGTGGCATGTAACTGAGGCTGAGCTGTCTGACAACGAAGCATTCTTGAAGGGAACCAAAAGGTGGCCATCTTCCTCTACATCATGTGGGGTGGCACTTATTAATAAATGAGGTCTGTCACAATAGTATTTGTTTCTCCAATGGCTGGTGGAATATAGAATAATCAACTGCAATCATTTAAAGTAGCACATGTGTGGTACAACAGCAAGCAGCTATGGTGGTGTCTGGGTGGCCTCTCCCTGGGCAGTGAGACCTGCAAGTGAGACTAAGTTTTTTTTCCAGAAGGAACTTGCCTTTGTGAGAGAAGAATTAAAAGGGGAAAGCTATGCAGATGTGATCCTCTGTATTAGTCTCTGGCTTGGAAGGTAAAGTAGAGGAGGGAGAAGATGAAAGGCAGGTGTAAGGGAAAGAAAATGAAAATTAGGTGTGAGCAAAACAGCCACTCCTGACCCACAAGAAGAGTTAGGTAACAAGGAGGGAGGGAGTGAAGATTCTCAAAAGGTCTCTTGAAAAGTTCCATCTCTTTACTGTGGACTTCTGTAAAATCAAACACAGGTTATGTACTTTCTATCCAAGAGAGAAGAACCAGGGTATAGTCCCAGATCAAGACAAAACTAAGGTCTAGCAGTATAAAGCTCAGTGTCAGACATCTGGGACCCATGATCTGGGCTCCAGAGGGATTGGCGGTGGTACCTCTCTGGCTCTATATATACAGCACACACACAGCTTGTCTCCTAGGTGCAGGTCAGCTCCACTGCATGGCTGCTGCTGTCCTCAGTGGTCATCCCATGGTGCTGGCATCTCCAAAATGCTGTGGTCTGCACTGAAACTGGGCTGCACCTTCACCAGCAGCCTCTTCTGGTCTCTCTTCAGGGACTCTGATCCTGCCATGTGTTGCCAAGACCCATCTTCTCTCTATTGCCTCTTCAGTCCTGGGGCTTCTGCTGCAGCTGAGGTTGCACCTCACCAGTGGCCTCTCTGGACCTCTCTTCATGGATTCCAGTCCTGCTGCACAGCACCAAGCCTCATCTGCTCTCCATGACCCTTTTATGCCTTTTCAGTGACTCTTACACATGACCAAGTTTGGCTGTCAGCAGAAGTTACCAGCATGGCCCCTCTGGAACACAGTTTCTGTGTGCCAACACTAAAGAAATACTTCCCAGAAGATTTCACCTCAATGATGCTGGTCTCTTCTTAATCACTGATGATTTCTCAGCTTCTGCTGACCAGCATCAATTGTCTCAGTAGAGCTGAGACTGAAAAAGGTTTCACTTCAATGGTGCTGGTCTCTTGTTAATTACAGCTGATTCCCCAACTGACCAGAACCATATATTCTTACTTCAAAGTATCACACATCTCCAATGGAGTCTTTGCTTCCTTTGAAACTTTAGAAGACAAGCCTCCATTGTTTGCACTGCTCTCAGCATTATCTTCTAAGTTCCTACAATAGATCATTAAACTCTGAACACTTAATGACCTTCCTAGCTCAATGTTCCAAAGTCCTTTCACAATCCTCCTCAAAACATGGTCAGGTCTGTCAAGAAATACCCTACTCCTGGTACCATTTTCAGTCTTAGGTTTCCTATTGCTGCAATGAAACACCATGACCAAAAGCAACTTGAGGAGGAAAGGGTTTATTTCAGACAACAGTCCATCATCCAGGAAAATCAGAGCAGGTGCTCAAGGCAAGAACCTGGAGGTGGAACTGATCCTGAGGATTTGGAGAAGTGCTTCTTACTGGCTTGATCAGCTCACTTTGTTATTGCACCCAGAACCACTACTTACTCATACATTGCATGACACACAATGGGCTGGGCACTCCCTCATCAATCACTAGTTAAGAAAATGCACTGCCGACTTGCCTACAGATAAATCTTATAGGGTCATTTCCTCAATGGAGTCTCTATTATCAAATAACTTCTTGACAATAAACTAGTCAGGACAGTGTGGGTATGTGCTTCTGATCAGAGCTAAAGTTACAGGTGCTTGTGAGCTACCTGGTGTGGGTGCTGGAAACTGTACTCAGGTCCTCTGCAAGAGAACTGCATGTTCTTAACCTCTGAGCTACCTTTCTGGCCCCTCTTCCATGGTTTCTGCTTCAACTTATTGCTTGAGTTCCTGTCCTGACTTTCCTCAGTGATATGAGCATTCTTTATAGACTTGGGCATGCGAGAGACAGTATTCAATGCCCAGTTCACTGGTCTTGAGAGAAATATATTCACAAGGGAATTAAGAGAGACTTTGCTTCAGCAGAAACCTCAGAATTGTATGATCGAAAGTCTCTGAAAATCAGCCACAGAGGACACAGTATTCTGGCTAAGAGTGATGTTCCTGATGGTTCCTCAATGGGTCCGTATCTCTACATACTAGGGAGAGGTTTCCTTCCGAGGCGCTGACCTGTGAAAGCTGAGGGACGCATAGTGTACTTCTTGCTCTATCCCCAAGGTGGGGTCCTCAACATGGCTGTGAACCTTGGAGTCCTGCTGTTGACACTGTGTGGAGAGAAAGAAGAAAGTCAGGGTGGGCCTGGGGGAACCCGATGAGGGCAGAAAAGGTTATGGAAATGAACTCATTCCAACAGGACATTCATTCACTCCGGTGAAGCGTTTCTGAAGTGTCAGTTGATTACACAACACTGATTTATTTGTTCTTTCCACTCATTTGTATGTGTTGCTTCCATTATCCCCAGCCACCCACGCTGCTTTCCACATTCTACGGCCATCTCTGAAGGACCTAGGTGGAAAATACTATTATTTTACCCATTTTACAGACAGGAAAACCAAGCCTTAAAGAGGCTGGGTCTTTTACAAGGTCACCAATCTACTGAACATGAACTGCACCCCAGATCTCCCTGAGATGTTTCACGTGCTGAAGATGGATCCACAGAGAAACAAGAGATGGGTCACGTGACTCAGGTGTTAGAAGGATGAAGACATAAGCTTCATGATGGCTGATATTGTGATCACGTATGTGAACTGGAGGGAGGCCAAAGGACAGCAGTTTCCCCAGAGCCTAGCTTCTCTTTTTGGTCTCCATGTGGTGGGAACACTATGGGAGTCCTGCTACTGCAGGCCTGACATGTCTGTCACAGACAAATGTGTGGCATGCTCTGGAGACATAGCACTGGACACTGATAGAAACGGCTGATAATTACAAAGCACAGCCACTTCCTGCTGCTGGCCCATTTTCCAGCTCTGATTAAGTACAAGTTTTCTCAAAAGCATGCTTGGCACCATAGTGCTCAGCCCCTCGCCTCCCTTTCTCTCCCCAGTTCCTGCTGGTAAGAGGGATTTCTTTCCACTCTGCTCCCAGACCTCTGAGTATCAAAATCACTTGATTTTGTTAAATACCAGTTCCATTCTCACTCCTGGCCTCCTGTATGGCACTCAGTCCCCTCCTTGACACCCTGTCATCACCTGTGACCACAGGACACATCTCTGCACTCTCCTCACAGACGGCTCTGCTCAGTGGCTTCTCTTCCCAGTCTTCTTGCCTCTTCTGCTTCATCTCTCTGACTCTGAGTGATGGCGGGTTTAGTGCATTTTGTGTGGGCTTTCCTTGTATTTGTGGTTTCAACCACATTAGACCTTGATGCGGAGAGTCTGCTGACCCCAGGCTCTGGTATCTACTGTCCATTTTCACCTGGACACCTCGGAGACTCCTCATCCTTTTAGGAACCAGAGTGATGGTTCTTTTCATGATTTCCTCCATCTGCAGGGCTGGCTGTGTGCATTGGCAGCTCAGTTCTTTAAACTATTCATGGCAACCACAGAATTGTGATGTGTGACCTCTATGGCCATCGGTGACATCTAGAACTGTCTATGAGTCGTCTATGACACATATGAGGTGGAGACAGCAAGCTGTTTTGCAAATACACAGGCATTCATTTACCTCCTGCGTCTTCCTTAGAGGTGCATGCAGAATCTCACTCTCACCCAGATCCATCATTTGGACCTGGACTGTGTCAACACCTCTGTTTTTGTGTTGTATTTTGTTCTTAGAAACAGGATCTCATTGTGTAGCCTAGGCTGGCCTGGAACTTGTCCCCTGGTCGCACACTCCATGGATTGGCACTACACTATATATTCAGAAACATCAGACATTTCTTTGTGACATACTGCAGAGAAGGAACTGGTAGGAGATGGGATGCACAGGGGCTGGGTGCTGATTGGGTAGGGGGACACAAGTACCATCACAGAGATGGAGAGACATCAAGAGAAGCGTGTTCAGGGGTTGATGACTGTGTCTGTGATGTTCTGATCTGGACTTTTGACCCTGGAGGTGCTGCTTCTCTTGGGAAGACTTTCTAGGGACATTGAAAGACTTGGCTGCATGTGCACCTTTCCCATGCATACCCCAATCCTACATGTAACTCAACTATATCCTTTAGGGAGCTCTGACACAATGAGCCTCTGTCCTTCTACCCCACAACCTCAGGTTCAGTTACCAGGTGAATAGAAATAGCCTTAATATTCAGAGTAGCTGATCTAAACTGCCCAGCCTGCCCAGCCTGCTCACCCTGTTCCATTAATTATTTCCAATGAACTCCACAGTCAGGGCTCCTGTCTATGTTGTCCCCTCACCTTCACTGATGATGAACAGACCTGATGTTGCCTCATGTAGCTTCACATGGCCCAGCAAGCCCATCCTTCCTAGAAAGTGATTTCTATACTCTTTTTCAATAGTGAAGGTCTAATGATTGGCAGGCCTCCCTATACTTAGAGACTACACGTATATCAAGACCATCAGCAAGGGGGAAGCGACAAGCTCAGATCTGTATATGCTTAACGAGATGCCACCATGTTCTCCTCCCACAAGGAAGTGTCCCAAGGGCTCCAGGGTCCCTGTGGCACTTACCTGGGAAAGTGACTCAACAGTGGGGTGCATGTGGCTCATGCTCACTGCAGTCCTGGCTGCTTTCTTTCTGTATGCCTTCACTCTGGTGGGAGACCAAAGACTCGTTCAGCCTGGTTCCCTCAAACTAGGGGTTATGGTCATGATCATAGAATATATGACCGTGATAGGTCTAAGGAGCACTTGTCAAGTGTCCCTTATGACATGATTGTGACAAGAACTACTCTTACTTCCTAGACATCGAGATGGGGCAGGTCTGTGCTTGCCACCTGGATTCTCAACACCCTGCAGCCTGTGCTCTGGCCACGTGTTCTCACAGCCCTCTCAGCCCTTCCTCTTGGTATCCCCATTCACCTGTCCCTGACCCAGAGCTGAGGCTCACATGAGGAAGATGAGGCCGATGGAGACGAAGAGCATTGCTGTGACACCAGCACCCCCGATGGCTCCCAGAATCACTCCTGAAGCTGATTTTCTTCCTGGGTTCCCTGCTGAAGGAGACTTAGGTGAGCTCTGATCTTGATGAGCAAGCCTGTACCTCTCCAGGGCTCTCATCTCTGAGATGGGGTCCAGACACAAAGTCTGTTTCCCACCACAGGAGCTCGTTTTTTTTTTTTTTTTTTTTTTTTTTTTCCTAGAATCTCAGATAAAGCACACAGTCCACCTGAGCCCTCTTGTCCAGGTCATGTTCCTGCCCACCAGAGTCCATCTGTCCCAGAACCCATGTTCCTCTCTACCTGGAACCTCTACATCAAACACACAGACAAATAATGAGGAGGACAGTTCTCCCCAGAGCACTGGGAAGATGCTAAGCCCTGGTGATGTAATGTTGAAATCTATGAAAGTCTCTGTGAGAGTTAATGTTTCTTGTTGTAAGGCTTCCTTTTGAAGTTTATTTTCTCATAAGTAGGCAAGGATGTTGGGAGATGGGGCAATCAGACTCCCCAGTCACTAGGTGTTGGATTGTCCCTTGCTGCTTTGGCTCCCTTGAGCAAAAGGGTTCTTAGTTAAGCAGCCAGCAGCTAGCTACTCTGTGTTTATGCAAACACCAGACAGCTGGAGCACTTCCCAGCTCACAGCTGGTTGTCTTGGTTCCTGAAGGGCCAGCCCCAGCCAGAGGGGTTTGGAAGAGTTTGTAGGAGACGTTTTGCTTTCACAATTTCAAAGAACTCCAAATGACTCTGCAACTATTTTAACTGGAACCAGAGTGGAAGCGTTTTCCCCAGTGGCTGAAGAAAGGAACCCCCGTGAAGAGGTGAGGCTGTGATTGGTCCAAACACCCTTTTAGCTTATAGACACAGGCTGCCTTAGCTTCTTTCAGAGTGGGCTGGGAAACATAGGCGTCGCAGCATTAGGTTCCGTGAAAAGCTTCTCTTGAAATGTTTTTCTGATCTATTTCAGTAGTGTAGGCTGAACTGGTACCAAGAAGAAGAAAGCAGAAGAGAAAACATAGTAAGGGTGTAGCCAGCTGAGAGAAAGGGAACAGCTATTGACCAGTCAGCAGGCAGCGTGGAGGGGACAAGGCAGCCAGCCTCTGACACTTTCGGAATCTCCAAAGGAGGAAGAAGAAGCCATGAGAAGGAGAGCTAGCAGGAGAGGTGGAGAGCTGAGAGGAAGCCGAGAAGAAAGTTATGAATGTGTGAGGAGTCAGAGGACAATACAGCCCAAGAACCCAGAAGGTTTCCAGGGAGCTTTCAAGTCAGAGAAATTCCCTCAGCCTAGACAGAACTGTCACTCTTGTAGGGCTAGTGGTCCTGACACAATTGCTGAATTGGAACACTAGGGGCTGCCACCTGCCTCTGCTCCACCTGCCTCTGCTCATTGCTGCCAAACACCCAGGGAACAGGGATCAGAAAGTGATGAAGACCATTACAAGCTTCTTGACCAACTATGGTTTCTACCCCAATAGAGCAAAAAGATGACTCCCCCCCTCCCCAACTATGTGCTGGTAACAGCAGGACCAGAATCCTGCTCTCTGAAGCATCCAACTACAGACAGTGACAGACAGTGCATGGATTCATACTCTCCTCTCTCTCCTTCCCAAGGATGCTGTCTGAGTCCCTCTCCGGGTCTCTTTTGCCCATCCCTCAGGGTCAACGTGGCCATTTGTGCCTACAGAGCAGGGCAGATGAGAGTAGTTAGGAGGATGGTTGTTGGAGCCTTGAGTCAGACCCAGAGAGCCCACGTGGTCCTGCCTGGCGGTGCTTCCTGGGATCCTCCCACACAGATTCAGGTAGCTGTTTCAGCATCTCTTGTCCACACTACCGAGGGAATCTCCTCTGCTCTTATAGGCTCTTTGTCCAGTAAAGACCACATACCATTAACAGCGTGAACAGGGCAGGGTAGGGAGTGCTGATGGCTGGGCAGAGGTCAGGGTTAAGAGCTTCAGGACTGGGAGCAAACAACAACATCAGTAACAACAATAATGTTAACAAAGCATCCCTAAGAGACGTTTAGAGTTGAGCTAACATTCTGGTTGACGCCATTATGGTGGAGCCCATCATACACGTGTCAAATAGTGGACCCTGATGTGACCTGTGATCTCTAGGTCATGGCGACATGTCTGTGAAGACTCATCCTTTGTGACAATGGAGCATCTCATGATGTCACAGGAGGCTGTAGACTGTGGGTGCAGCGGGTGTGTAAGAAATTCTGGTATTTACTACTCACTTCTACTGTGGAACTTATGCTAATCGGAAAACTAAAGATCATTTTATAAAAATTCTCCCAGGAGGGTCACTGACTGGAGGAAAAACATCTGTACAGAGGGGCGGGGGGGAGGTTGCTGGTCTCTCATGGATATCCCTGCAAGTATCAGAAATCACTGGGGAGGAGGTTTGATGGGTGGTTCATGCTGAACATTCCACATCAAGTCTGAGTGAAGTTGGTTCAGCTACGTCCCCAGCAACTGCTGGCCACATCCTGGGACGCATGGATTGAGGGTTCTCTGTAGCTTATGAACAGAGAATGGGATTCCTTCTTTACTTGGGGTGAGCATGAGGTAAGGCAGCTACTTTTGACACCATCCCAGAAATCAGCCTAGTAGAGGAACAGGCTCCGTGCCCTTCTGTGTCCCTAGTTCACCAGGTTTTCAGGATTCACCCACCATGGTTCTCCAGCCCCATCTTCCTGTCTCTACATCCTCATGGCCAGGGTGTTCTGTCTTTACTCACAGGTAACATTGAGCTGGATGGTCCTTTCCACAGTGACACCAGCTCCAGGAAAGGTCACCTGACAGGTGAGGTTGGTGCCATGGTCCTGAGGCCTGGGTGTGAGGGTCAGCACTGAGGAGAGAGTGGTCCTTGGGCCCAGGGAGGTGAGGGCAGCTGACATCCAGGAGAAGATGGGAGGTGTCCCCCTCTCACAGGCCCAGGGCACAGAGCAGGTCAGGTTTCTGGGACAGCCAGGCTTCAGGGTCTCCAGCGGGAGGATGTGGGGTTTGTATGTGAGGGCTGGTGAGGAGAGGGGAGCCATGTAGGATCAGGTAGTGGGTGAGGTGCAGCTGGGAGGAAAGGCCTGACTCTGATCTAGTTCCTGTGAGAGTCCTGATGCTCCAGCTTCAGCCACTTTCAGAACGGGGTCCCATCCCAGGCCTGTCCTGTGGCACCATGACATTCCCCAATGGTGGGAGCCTACAACTTACCTGTCACATGCACAGACACTGGCTTCTCACAGGAATTTTGCTGTGGCTTTCTTTGCTGCTTTCCCATGAAGAAGTAGGAACCGTTGTCACCTCTTTGTGCGTCTCTGATATCCAGGGAACAGTTGTTGCTCTGCATGTCCCCTACGAGGTGGAATCGGCCCCGGGTCTCCTTCAGCACTTGCTGTTCTGGGTTGTTTGTGGCCACTGCAGAGTTTTGACTTGTATCAGCCCCTGTGTGGAACCAGGAGCCATAAACTTGAGCAAAATAGGTTCTAGGACCGGTGAATGTGCAGGGCACAAGGACACAGAGACCTTCCTGTACCAGCACCATCTCCAACACTTCCACCTTGTATCTATCATCCTTGCACTCTGTGGCAGTAGAAGGCTTGGCTCTGAGTGTCCGGTGATGTACCCACACCAAGAGCAGCAGCAGGAGCAGCTGCATTGGGAAGAGTTCCTGGGGTTCTGTGAGTGAGTAGAGATGGGAGGTCAGGCTCAAGAGAAAGTGTTGCAGAATCCTCTGAAGCTGGAAAGAAGCCAGAGACTTCAGTTCACAGAAGAGGAACCACAGAGGACTCGTGTTCCTACCCTCACCACAGAGCAGATGGAGACCCTGAGGCTAGGCCCCAACAGATGTTAGAGAACCACCTAAAGGAGAGGAAAGAGAGAGTAGGGGAGGGAGAGAGGAGGGGGAGGGGAGGGAGGCAGAGGGAGGGACGGAGGGACGGAGGGAAGGAGGCAGAGGGAGGGGATCCTACCAGTGAGTCAGAACCAGACACAGGGGACATATCAGGTCCTCCCACTCTGTTGCACGGATCCTAATTGGTCTTAATAAAAACCCGGAGCCAGATATCGGGGTAAATCCTGAAAGATCAGCGAGGCAAAGGAACAAGCCACAGCCACCTCTCACCTCACCAACTCCTCAGCCAAAAAGGCTGAGCTCCTTTCTCCTCCCACCTTATGTATCTCTCTCCACCCAGCCATATCACTTCCTGTCTCAACTTCCCTAGTGCTGGGATTAAAGGTGTGTGTCACCACTGCCTGACCTCTAAGGCTAACTAGTGGCTGGCTTTGCCCTCTGATCTTCAGGCAAGCTTTGATTTGTTAGATCATACACAAAATATCACCACATTAAGTGACCACTTTTCACCTCTTGCCGTGCTGTGGATCCAGCCTGGGGTCTTTCGTAAACACTCTACCACCGAACTCACCACTAGCCCTTGGTGATTTTGATACTTGACATTTTTATGTAGATCAGGCTGGTCTTGAACTAGCTTTCCCCTATTCAGCCTCTCTATTGCAGGGATTACAGGCACCTATCACACTCAATTTCTTTTTCTTATTGATTAAGCTTGTTCTTTAGCATGCACGTATCCAATGCATCATTTCCTCTCCTGCTCCTACCCTCACATCTCTCTTTGATCCTTGTCACCCCCTCCATACAGGTCTTTTCCCCACATTAATGTCTTTTTGGTTTGTTGTGTGACCCATGAATTTTAACCAGGACAGTCTGTATGTCTACAGGTTTGGAGCTATCCACTGGGGCCTGGTGGGCACACCCTTGGGTACTCAATTGAAGACAAATGTCCTCCTCCACAATCCACACAGAAAATAGTTCTGCAATAGTTTGGTTTCCTGCTGCTCTAATAAAACACTGTGACTAACAGCAACTTGGAGAGGAAATAGTTTATTTCATCTTATAACTTTTAGGTCATACTCTATCACTGAGGGAAATCAGGACAAGAACTCAAGATAGGAACCTGGAGGCAGGAACTAAGACAGAGGCCATAGATAAATGCTGCTTACTGGCTTGCAGCTTCTTTCTTGCTCAGCCTGCTTTCTCATACAACCCAAAAACATCTGCCCTTGGATGGCATCTCCCTCTGTGGACTGGACCCTCCTCCATCAATCAGCAATAAAAAAAAATTTGCCCCATAGACGAGTCTGATGGACTCAATTTCTCAGCTGAGGTTTCCTTTCTCAGGTCACTCTAGTTTGTGTCAACACAAACTATGTCGTGCCCTGAAGTCAGCATTTCACTGTACCACACTCAACTTCTGAGTGACTTTCTGTGCATACTGTTTACAGCGTGAGCTGGGGCCCTCATGCCTGGCCTCACAGTGTCACAGCCCCCTCTGTACTCATCAGGTGGCAGGTATTGAAGGATGCAGGATGCTGTAGGGTTGTGACGAATGTCTTGGCAGGAGGACGGTCTGGGATAACTGAAGCCTGCATTTATTCACTCATCCATTAATCAAACATACAGTGAGCTCTGAACGTTGGTCAGCTGGACATAAGAAGGGACTCCCATGTTCTGGTGCCCCATCTATGGATCATGGGCATTATCTTAAGAACCTGATCTCAGCCTCCAGTGTGCACAGTCACAGACAGAGCTGCTGGTTCAGATGCTGCTTGTGTCTGTGTCTGTTGGAGTTTCCACCATCAAGCTCTCTGCAGCAGCTGCACGATGTCACATTCTGGAGTTTCAGTTCCTCTGTCTGATTCAGTAACTTGCCACTTCCTCTTTTTTTTTTTTTTTTTTTGGTTTTTCGAGACAGGGTTTCTCTGTGTAGCTTTGCGCCTTTCCTGGAACTCACTTGGTAGTCCAGGCTGGCCTCGAACTCACAGAGATCCGCCTGGCTCTGCCTCCCGAGTGCTGGGATTAAAGGCGTGTGCCACCACCGCCCGGCCACTTCCTCTTTTTAGCAATTGTTCTCGAAATGGGTGTGAAATGATGTCTCATTGTGATTTTAAGTTGTTATTGGCATATGTCCTGCAGAGTGTGATCTGAACTCAATCACCTCTCAACTGCCTTCTCTTCTTGCTTGCTCCCTCAGCATCTCGAATGGTCTCTCTTCTACTTTCATAGCACTTTGCTTTTTCTAGATTCTGCACATAACAGAAAAATTTTTTTGGACCTGAAATTCTCAGTCTGGCTTATTTCACCTAAGAGGTGATGCCCCCCCCCACCCCCGCACCTGTACATTATGATTTTATTATGTTGTAATGCAAATAACATTTTTGATTATGGCTTGGGTTTTTTTGTTTGTTTGTTTTGTTGTTTGTTGGGGTCCACAGAGGTTTCCTAGTGAGATCTGAGCTTGCTTTACACAGCAGGTCTGTATTAGCGGATGGCTTGACCATGTGCATAGTTACCAGGTGTTTGGAATGTTCTGTACTTGGCTGTGCTAGGAGGAGATCTTTTGCTCCACCCCTTGGCATTCCTTTAAAAGCCCTTTAGAAGAGACAGAAGGCTGCTGGTGAGTGTTGACTCAGGCCCTCCTGAGGCTATCCTGTGTTTCTATCTGTCTCTCTGTATTTCTATCTAAATATTTCTCACTTCTCCTTGCTAAAGAGTACCCTGGGGGAAAAAGTGGGGGCAGGCCCCCTACAGTTGTTTTAATTTATTTATTTTTATGTTATGTGCATTGGTGCTTTGCCAAGAGTGTTAGATCCCCTGGAACTGCAGTCACAGACAGTTGTGAGCTGCCATGTGGGTGCTGGGAATTGTACCCAGGTCCTCTGGAAGAGCAGTCAGTGCTCTTAACTGCTGAACTATCTCTTCATCCCCCATAACTTGTTTTTTTAATTGCTCACAAAGTTTCATCTTATTATTTTTGTGTGTGCACATGTGCATCCCATGAAGCATGTCGAAGTCAGAGGATGACTTGTGGGAGCTGGTTTTCACCTTTCACCAGAGGTTTGAGGAATTAAGCTTAAGCTCATGTCTTCAAAATTTCATGGGAAAGGCTTTTACCCCATAAGCCATCTCACTGACTACTTTTTGTTTATTTTTTAGACAGGGTTTTGCATACCCTAGGCTGGCCTTCAACTCTCTATATAGCCAAGGATAACCCCAAGCTCCTGGTTCATCTGTCTTCATTTCCCAAGTACTGAAATTACAAGTGTGTGCCACCACACATTTTATGTGATTCTGGGGACAGAATCCATGGCTCTGTGAATCCTAGGCAAGCACTCTGCAACTGAACCACGTCCTCAGCCTCTATTTTATAGTTCTGACTTGCATATCTTTTAAAACTATTTATTTACTTACTTACTTGTGTGTGTGTGTGTGTGTGTGTGTGTGTGTGTGTGTGTGTGTGTTTTATATAATATTATAGGACCAGCCTTAATATTATACTATCCCAGGGTGCCCAGAAGTGACGCTACCAGCGGTGTGGGAATGAATCTAGATACCCGGAGCTCTTTCGTCCAACTCGTTTATTCGTCCGCCACCAACATTCTGTCCAAAAATTCAGCCCACTTCTATTGGGGCTCATCTATATCTTTCCCAAGCCAGCAACACCTTCATGTTTACAATACAACATAAGAATTTGCAAGGTCCCCACCAGAAGCTTCCTGGCAACTTCATTTGCAACCCAAAAAGAGGAAGAGGATAAAGGCGGAGTTAGACAGGAGCTGGACTAAATCAGAGAAAGAATTTATGTGCTAGGAACATATCCTTACTGTGGTTAGGTGAAAACATTACGAGTCTATTATAAATGTGTTCAAACTATAAACTTACAAGTGATAGGGTAAGGAAATCTGTAAGTCATTAAAAATAAAACTGCCGCTCTTTTTCTCTGCTACCAGTTTTCTGACAGGGCGGGGGAGGAGTACTGACAGCTAGTCAATCTGCATCACAGCTTGAAGTGCCTGGTGAGGGGAAACCCCTTTGATCTAACAAGTTGCTCTGGGGCAGTGGAAGGTCTGAACTTGATTTGCACAATAAACAAAGCTATGTACCTAGGAGGCCAGGCACTTGGCCTGGGAGCCAGGTTGCTTACCTAGTTCAGGGGCTTCAGGCGCCTAGCGGGTGGTCTGGTAGCCTTTCTGTTCTGCTCTTGTCTTTTAATGCTTTGTTTGGGGCTGGCCCTATCTTTGGATGTGGCTAGAAGGAAATATTTGCAAAAGGCAGATACCCAGTTCAAACGCTAAAAAAGGGAGCTCAGAGCCAGAAAGTTCTGCCTACACGACTTTATCCAAGCACTTTGAGCTATAAGCCTAAGATGGAGATTCACACATATACACACATTCTGGGAGAATTATAAGCACAAGGAATTCATAGCAATACGCAGCTAAATATTAAAGCTGTGTAACACCAAATATTCCGTGATAAATGACTTTCCATTTGACAGATCCATGGCTGGTATAAGCTTATTATATACAGCTGGAGTTTCTATTTCATATCCTTGTGGGTCGTGACACTTCCTGCTTTCTTGTTTAATAAGTGAAGTGTATGGATTTCTCTTTGGGCAACTTGTACCACTGATCCTAAGCATCTGAAGGTGACTGGAATAAGAAATAAAAGTAAAATGATTAGTGCTCCCATAGCTCCTACACTTATAAGGAGATCCAAAAGGAGTTGTTATTCACAAATTCTTTTACTGAATTGGCGAAATAGTTAGCTACTTCTACTGCAGAGGAAAACTAGAGTCTGGGATGGCTGATGGCACTAATCTGGGAGTGTAGCGTGTCTATATTTACACCTAGCTGGGAACTATTCCAGACACCTCTCAGGTGAGCTTGTACCTGTTCCCAGAACATATCTGATCCATATCTGAAAGGCAAAGGGGTGACACAAATCCATTTGTAGTCAGCATGACACAATGCTGTTAAACGTGTCTTAATATTCTGAATCTGATTGCCCATGTAAAGTATGGCCTCTTCTAAGACACTTATTCTATCTATTAATCCTTGATCAATTCCTTCCTGAGTGACTGAGGCCATAGACACATTCTTAGATAAGGAATTAACATGATGAGCAGTTTGTATCTGTTGAGTTAAAGTTGTGGCAGACCCAGCTACTGAGGCTACAATAGATATCAGAGCAGCTATGCCAAGGATAAGTTCAGCTACAAAACTTTTGTAGAGAAAAAAACCTCTTTAGGTGAGAAAGAGTGTTAGCAACATGTTCTAAAGTGAACATAGCAGGGTCCTCATACCAGGGTGAAGAAAGGTATACAGGCAAAAGTGCATGGGAGGGTTGATGAAGGATAATGAAAGCTTTAGGGTTAGTTGTGGAGTTTATACAATTAGTTAGATAGCAGTCCTTGCAGTACATATCAAAAATTGATCTATTGGTACAATGTTCAGGGTCTCTGTCTCTGTTAGTTAATTAGCTGCGCTGTGTTCTTACCCTGCACGGAAATGTCACAAAACACGGCAGAATCCGCTAATAAGAGTTTTATTAGAGATAAAGGGACAGAGAGTGCACAGGCCTGCGGGAAACACATGTGTGGAGAAGAAGGAACCGGGAACATGGCGCCGGATTTTAAAGGCTGGGCGTGCACAGATCAATGTCACTACTCCATGTAAGCGTGTAGATCACATGGCCACGTTGTGCGCCTACATTGCCATGCAACGTCACGGATCCTGGTCACGAGAGACGACCTGACCCGGAAATGGCTATCTTGACCTGGAACTGGCTAGGCAGAAGTGTCCACCGGGCATATGCAAACACGCCCGACCATGGGGGCGTGTTGTAAACCCTTCAGTCTCACTTGAGTATAGGATGGCAAAGGGAGACATAACATAAGCCTGGATATAGAGAAAATTATAATTAGGCTGTGCAGGGGGGTTTAAGGCCAACATGATCAGTGGCTGCTAGCAATCTATACAGCTGAGTCTGAGGTTTGGGAGGATGAGAAGGCAATGACACATAGGTAGTGCTGGTTAAGCGGTGGTGCTCATGGCTGGCCGCCGCCTGTGGCAGCCCTGCCGATGGATGCGGTAGCGGAAGAATCACTAGCCATAGTTACCTTTTTAGAGCTTTATTGGGAGAGAAAAGGAGAGAGAGAGAGAGAGAGAGAGAGAGAGAGAGAGAGAGAGAGGGAGAGAGAGAGAAGAGAGAGAAAGACCATGTGGAGGAAGAGAATATGGAAGGAGAGAGTGTGGAAAGAGAGAGCACAGATGTAGGGCCCTGGTCTCCTCCCATATTGAGTAAAGCCGTTGCCTGCTTGCCGACCTTGACCAGATGTCCTCCCTATTCTAATTCCCTGCCGGTATCCACCCTCCTGAATGCTTTAGGGAAGTTCCTTGTTTGTGTATCCTGCATATTGGGCGTTAACAGCTTAGATGCAAGAATGTAGAACATTCAGTAGCAAACTTCTGCCCTCCGGGGATCCGCCATTGTGCTGTAAGCCTGTATTTAAGGTTTCCTCCCTCTTTCAATAAACGGCATTCGGCTGGCACCCGGCTTACAGCCGTGGCGAATGACTCGCTGTTTCTTGTCTCTATTTTTTATCCGCAGCCCCTCGCTCGGACATGGTGAACGGGTGACAGTAACGCGGGCGTTACCGTTACAAATGGAGGTCCCACCGAGATTCTACCAAGACGTTACTGAGATCTGAGAAAGAAGGGACGAGCTGACGGACACCCCACAAGGCTGGCCAGCATTTTAAAGAAAAAAGGTACGGGTGAATTGTATTGAAATGGGTGCAGCTAGCTCACAGTCACTCCTCGAGGAACAAATAATTGGACTGTTGAGGCGGCAAGGCACTATCATTAAGAGCAAGACGGCTAAAGATTTTATTCAAATCCTCCGGAATGTTAGTCCTTGGTTTCTGGTCTCCGGAGGATTTAATATACCAGATTGGGAACAGGTCAAGGTTGACTTACAAAAATATTTGCATAAAGAAGGGCCTGATTCCGTATCCTTAGCTACTTTTTCTTTGTGGCGCTTGGTTAAAGATGCATTGCTTAGTGATGATATTGAAGTCCAAGAACATTTAACTGAAGCTAAAGCTGTGTTGGAGGAGTCTCAGATAGAGGAGGCTCTCAGATCCCTTGAAACTTCTGATGTTCCTGATTCGTCAGAGTCGTCTTCTGATTCTGCAGAGTCATCTTCAGAGGGTAATGATGTAGAAGTCAGATCAGAAAAGGATGCTAGATGCCTAAGAGGGAAATCACAGAAGATTTCTCGCAAGGATAGACCTCCAACCCATAACCTTGACTTTTGCAACACGGAGGTCCTTCCTTCCTCACCCATAGAGGGGTTAACGGGGGGAGTTGCTTACCCGGTTATAGAGACTCAAAATGCTCAAGGACAGAGGCAAAGGGAACATAATCCTTTAGATTTTAAAAGCATTAAACAGCTTAAGGAAGCGGTAATGTCATATGGGCCTCATGCTCCTTTTACCACCGCTATACTTGAATCTTTTTCTGCCTTAAATTGTACCCCTAGTGACTGGATGCAGTTGTGTCGCGCTGCTCTCTCTGGGGGGGATTATTTAATTTGGAGGAGTGAGTTCCAAGAGCATTGTCAAACTACAGCTAATAGAAATGCTGCTGCAGGTTTCCCGGCTCGAAATCTTGAGATGCTCACGGGTACAGGGCAGTATGCCACTTTACAAGCACAGATTTTGTATGATCCCGCAGTTTATGCACAGATTAGTGTAGCCGCTACCAGAGCATGGAAAGGGCTGCCTAATAAAGCTGCTGGTGAACAACTATCTAAAGTCATTCAAGGGCCATCAGAACCATTTGCAGAATTTGTAGATCGCCTGCTTCAATTAGCAGGGAGAGTATTTGGGGATGTTGATCAAGCCATGCCCATAGTAAAGCAACTGGCCTTTGAAAATGCCAATAAGTATTGCAAGGAGGCCATTAGATCTCATAAAAATAAGAGCTTAAATGATTATCTTAAACTATGTAGAGATATAGATGGCCATCACATCATGGGACAGGTAATGGCTTCAGCCATAAGGGGGAATAATTCTGGAGGAACCCGCCCAAAAATCTGTTTTGGATGCGGCCAGCAAGGTCATGTTAAGAATAATTGTCCTGGAGCACAAGCTATGGCAAAAACGCCGGGACTTTGCCCGCGATGTAAAAAGGGCCATCACTGGAGTAATGGGTGCCGATCTAAGGTTGATGCTCAGGGAAAAATGTTACTGCCGTCGGGAAACGGGCAGCGGGGTCCGCTCCGGACCCCCCGAAGCCAGGTGTACGGAGCCCTGGATACACCTGTCCCGACCCCAGTTTCCCACCATCCCATCCAGTTCGTTCCTCGAAGGAATCCCTTTCTGTCCAAGACCTTATCAGAGGCACCCCCGGGAGTGCAGGATTGGACCTCTGCTCCTCCACCAGAGCAGTATTAACGCCTCAGATGGGCCCCCAGGTTCTCGGTACTGGAGTTATGGGCCCACTACCTGCAGGGTCCTTAGGCCTGATTTTGGGCAGGAGCAGTGCTCTTATGCAAGGTATTAGAGTAATTCCAGGAGTGATAGATGAAGACTCTGAAGGAGAAATTAGAATCATGGTTGAGGCTGGTAAAGGGGTGACAATTATTCCCCAGGGTGCTCGCATAGCACAACTGCTTTTGATGCCTCGCTTTCATACTAATAATCCTTTTCTTAAACCACATAGAGGTGAGGGTGGATTCGGCTCTACAGGCCCTCTAGCATGCTGGGTTTCCACCTTAGAACAAAGACCCATGCTAAATTTAAAAGTTAATAATCACAATTTTCAGGGTCTTTTAGATACTGGTGCTGACACTTCAGTTATTTCTTTAAAACTTTGGCCCGAAGCTTGGCCCCTTAAAAATTCTACCTCTAACCTACAAGGTATCGGCACAGCTCAGACACCATTACAGAGCAGGCTACTTTTAGATTGGAAGGATGAGGAAGGTCATGCAGGAACTTTTCAACCCTTTGTGCTACCTGACATTCCAGTGAACTTGTGGGGACGGGATGTGTTAGATGGTATGGGAGCTGTGCTTACTACACAGCCTGTACAACAGATGCTGAAAAGTCAAGGCTACTGCCCAGGCAGAGGCTTAGGGAAAATGTTGCAAGGAGACCCGCTCCCTGTAGCAGACAAAAACTGTGTCACTAGAGGTCCTGGGGATACTAGAGGATTAGGGTCTTTTCCATAGGGGTCACTGCGCAGCAGCCTTCGATTATACAACCAATAAAAATCACTTGGAAGAGTGATGACCCTGTATGGGTGGAGCAGTGGCCCCTTACTAAAGAAAAACTGGAGGCTGCAAACACATTAGTTAAGGAACAGTTAGATGCTGGGCATATCATTCCTTCCACTTCACCTTGGAACTCACCTATATTTGTTATTAAGAAGAAGTCAGGAAAATGGCGGCTATTACAGGATCTTAGAGCTGTAAATAAAACCATGCTTCTCATGGGAGCAACACAACCTGGCTTGCCTGCCCCTGTGGCAATTCCTAAACATTGGAATTTAATTGTGGTTGACTTGAGGGATTGTTTCTTTACCATTCCTTTGCATTCCGAGGACAGTCCTCGCTTTGCTTTTAGTGTTCCTTCAGAAAATCTTAGAGAACCTTATCAGAGATATCAGTGGGTGGTATTGCCTCAAGGAATGGCCAATAGCCCTACTATATGTCAAATTTATGTGTCTTTGGCCCTAGCTCCAGTTCGTAAAGCTTTTCCAGATGTTTATATAATTCACTACATGGATGATATATTAATGGCTGCTAGAGATAAAAAACTTGTTTTTGATGCCTTTTTTAATTTACAAGAGGTTCTTAGCCTGGCTAATTTACAGATTGCCCCAGAAAAGGTACAGGTATCTTATCCCTATCATTATTTAGGTCATGAATTGCTACGCACGGGCATACGTCCACAAAAGATTACTCTGCGTATGGATCAGCTACGCACGCTTAATGATTTCCAAACCTTTCTGGGAGATATTCAATGGCTTCGGTCCACTTTAAAAATTCCAACAGGTCAGCTTCGCCCTTTGTATGACATCTTAAAGGGCGACCCTGACCCTTTATCTCCCCGTAAACTAACAGCTGAAGGACGTGTAGCCCTACAACGAGTGCAAGAGGCCCTGGAACAGGCTCACGTGCAGTATATAGATCTTTCTTCTCCCTTATTGTATTTGGTATTTTGTTTTACTCATTCACCTACTGGAGTGTTTTGGCAAACAGGTCCTATTCTATGGGTACATTCCCCAGCTTCTCCAGCAAAAACCATTACTCCTTATCCACAGGCTGTTGCTCAGATTATATTTAAGGGAATCAAGATCAGTGTTCAAACTTTCGGTAAGGAGCCAGATATTGTGGTGACCCCATACACCCAGTCTCAAATAGCATGGTTGCAAGCTAATGATAATGATTGGACCATATTGACATGCTCCATGCAGGGTCGGTTTGATACTCACTACCCCTCCAATGATGTGTGTCATTTTTTTAAATTGCATCCTGTTATATTTCCCAAGATAGTACAGATGACTCCTATTCCTCAGGCCCGTGTAGTATTTACTGATGGCACTTCACGTGGTTTTGCTGTGGTGGTTTCTGGTAACATAGTAAAGAGAATAAAAGTCCAGGGCACTTCTGCCCAAATGGCAGAGGTACAGGCGCTGTTGCTTGCTTTACAGATGTTTTCTGATGAGAGTGTAAATATTTATACTGATAGTCAATATGTGGCACATGCCATTATGCCTTTGGAGACAACAGCCTACATACCATCCATTTCTCCCATTCATGAATATTTATTGCAAGTGCAAGGACTTATATGGTCCCGCTCACATAACCTTTATGTGGGCCATATTAGAGCTCACACTCAATTGCCTGGACCTCTAAGTGAAGGTAATCAGAGGGCTGACGCCATTACTCGTATGGCTGTCACATTAATTTGCTCCACCTTTGATAAGGCTACTCAGTTGCATCAACGTTATCATCTTAATGCTGGATCTCTTCGTCATCATACAGGCATAACCCGGGAACAAGCCATCCAGATAGTTAAATCATGTCCTATTTGTGTTGAATTTTTACCTGTTCCTCATTTGGGAGTTAATCCCCGAGGACTTTTACCTAACCATGTGTGGCAGATGGACGTCACGCACGTGCCTTCCTTTGGAAAATTACAATATATCCATGTGTCTATTGATACATATTCTTCTCTAATTTTTGCTTCTGCTCATTCAGGGGAAAAGATTAAGGATGTAAAGAATCATTGCCTTAATGCTTTTGCTTACATGGGAGTGCCAAAATGCATAAAGACTGATAATGGTCCCGCCTACAGCAGTACGGGATTTTCAAAATTCTGCCAAGACTTTTCTATTGTTCATAAGACTGGTATTCCTTATAATCCTCAAGGACAGGCTATAGTAGAACGCTGCCATCGTACCTTAAAAACATATATTTCTAAAGTAAAAAGGGGGGAGCTAGGGGCTCATCTCTCCTCTCCACATTCTATTCTTTCCCTTGTTTTATATATTTTAAATTTTTTATCGGTGGATTCTGCTGGAGTATCCGCTGCAGATAAGCACTGGAGGGCTCCTGTTGCAAATCATCCTCTGGTGCGATGGAAGGACCTTTCTACTGGCACTTGGAGGGGACCCGATCCGGTGTTGGTGTGGGCCCGGGGATCTGTTTGTGTCTTTCCGCAGGACAATGAAGTTCCTCTTTGGGTTCCTGAACGCTGCGTGCGCCCTGTGGCTGCTGCTGAAGCCCAACATGGCAGAGACCTATTGGGCCTTCGTAAAAAACTCTCCCCTTCTGATGCCAATGGGGATTGAGAGCCCAATACGGCCAGCCTTGGCAAACATTATTGTAAGCCTAGGGACTGTAGCCATGTGGTTGGATTCTTCAGAAGGTAATGTATGGTAACTTTTTTCAAAAATGTTAAGAATGTGTCACACCTTGGAGATTAAGGATAACCCCGAAGGTCAATGACCTTCATTTGTTAACAGTAACATGCCAGCTAAGCCTTTTCACATTTTGCAACCCTCTTCAAGCTGGTGTAGTACCTACTTTTCAGGAATGGCTCTGTGCAACATCTATTGGCCTCCTGAAATTCTTCTAGCCTCTTTTGAAGACACCTTAAAATTTGTGAGCCTGAATGTAGCCATTAATGAGACCATTAGTTCTGCTCCTTGTTTGCTGTTTTTGTTTTTGTTTTCTTTATGGTTCTTAGTTCTTTTGCAGACCTGCCAGCCTAAGTAGTGCTGGGATCAAGAAAAATGGGCCTTGGTGGTTCGTGTTCCTGGAGCTGCGTCCATGCCAGTGGACCATGGCAGTTAGACACAGATGATGCTAACACGCTCCAGAAGAGACTGACATCACTGTTGCCGTTGTTGCTGTTATAGCGGTGGTGGCCACTGCTGCTACTATTTCTGGGATGGCTATTTCATAATTGGGTTCTACAGCTAGCACAATGGAGACCCTGGCAGCAAAAGTAGCTACCACAGTTAGTTAATCTTTTATTTTATTGGGCATGATAAATTTAATTCTACATTTATACATTTAAATTGGCTTTGAAAGTTGTAAAAATTATTTAAACTCAAGTTCCATTTGTTTATGGGATACCACTTTACAAGGACTCCTATTTGCAGTAAGGCTCGTTTAAGAAGGGAATGGCTCAATCGCCTTTAGCCTCCTGGCTATGGGTGGGTTAGGACTACTGTTGGTCTTTTCTGGGTCGCACAGATTGCAAGCCCAGCGCCACTTTGAGATCTTTGGCAACAGTTTACTCTACAGCTCACGTGGTTGAGCCTGTATGATAATGAGTATTCAGAGACGGGTAATGCTTGGGGGGCGCTCACCAACCTAAGACAGAGCACTTGCGGGGCCTGGGCAGGTGTCTCCATGACGGGTAAGGTGACCTGCTGACGTCCCACGCAACCTAAGTCAGAAGCTCATTTTTTAGTAATAAGGGGGGACCTGTAGGGCCCTGGTCTCCTCCCATATTGAGTAAAGCCGTTGCCTGCTTGCCGACCTTGACCAGATGTCCTCCCTATTCTAATTCCCTGCCGGTATCCACCCTCCTGAATGCTTTAGGGAAGTTCCTTGTTTGTGTATCCTGCATATTGGGCGTTAACAGCTTAGATGCAAGAATGTAGAACATTCAGTAGCAAACTTCTGCCCTCCGGGGATCCGCCATTGTGCTGTAAGCCTGTATTTAAGGTTTCCTCCCTCTTTCAATAAACGGCATTCGGCTGGCACCCGGCTTACAGCCGTGGCGAATGACTCGCTGTTTCTTGTCTCTATTTTTTATCCGCAGCCCCTCGCTCGGACATGGTGAACGGGTGACAGTAACGCGGGCGTTACCGTTACACACAGAAAAGAGGACACAGAGAGGGCCCGCCCACTTTTTAGGCTAGTGATGTAATTAAGGACATAATCCTTACAGGTAGGACTAACCCAGCCAAAATTTGTCCATTATTTGCAATGAGCTCTAAGGAGGTATAAGATCAGTCATGTATTTTGACTGAGGCAATGTCATAAGGGTGAAAAGTGACTCCCATATATGGGAAAATGCAGCTCATCAATTTAGGATGGCCTGCAATAGGCTTTAACATTATCCCAGGCTGTTGTACTAGTTTCGCAAAACCCCCAGAGACCACCAAGGAGCCAGTTTCCAATGCAAGCACATAAGGGTCCTTTTATTCAGGTTCAACCTGGGCCGCCACATGGCAGATGGAAGGAAATGTGGCGACAACCATGAGCCCAGGTGTAGAGGGTTTTTATAGGGAAAAAACCACAAGCTGGGAATTGGCAACTTGAGATTGGGTAGAAGGCTTCTGAGCAAGGTAATTTTTTGAAACTATTGATCTAGACTTTGGGCGCAAAACTACAACCCGCTGAACAGGATTATCTGGACTGCTCAGCAGGATTATCTAGATATCTCCAAGGGCATAAACCACAGACAGGATCTTGTTAAACTTTTCTTTCCTGTATAAACAGCAGACAGGATGTCTGCAGGAGAATACTGCTCTGTATATGTTCGAGTTATCATGGCATATTCCTGAACCTGTAAAGTTAAGTCTAGGCCTTCACAAGGCATGGTTTGAAAACTTAGGGCCACAAATTGGAAATTTCTTAGGAGGTGGTGTATTACTGGGTACAGATCTAGTAGCCAGATACCCATCTATAGGAAAGATGATGTTCAATGACCAAGTTTCATGGGAAGTTTGGCTAGCTTTAAAGGTCTTGTGCCTTAAGGGCAGACATCCTGATATGGGGTGCATGGTATGTACAAAAAACATAAGGGAAGGCTATCTGAGTGTCTCTTGAAACTAAAATGTTTGGCCAAGCGAGGGTGTAAGAAACTAGATCCTTCTCCCCCCATTAAGGATGAGTCATTAGAAACAACCTTTATTTCCTCAGAGTCCCACGTGGCTGGATAGAAAAGAGGGGGTTCTGGAACGTATGCCCAATAGGTATCCTGAGCAAGAGTACATGAAAATAGAGAAAATACCTGAAGCGTGAGTAGCGCTAACATTGCTAGGAAATGATTCTTGGGAGTTAGAGCTTTGCCCTGATTCACAAGAATCTGAGTAGCCTCAGATGTCAGATGTTTGACCTGCCCCTAAGAGGAAAATGTGCTGCCACGTGTAGAGGCAGCAAGTCGCTTTGGAGGATGGGCATGTTGTTGGTGAATCTGAAGACTGTCCACTAGGAAGGCCAGGGCATCTGAGACCGGCTGTGGGTTATTATCTCCATCAGTGGTGCTGTTGCAATGGGCGGTCTTGGAGTCGTAGTGGAGGAGTTTCCTCTTCTTTGCTGCCGGTCTTGGAGCTGGTGGTTTTGGAGTGTCTTTGTTCTGTTGTGGGCTGGCCATGAGGTGGGATTAAGTGGTCCAGGATCCACAAAGGGGAATCAGCGTGCTGTGGAAACACACAAGCATATTCTCTTCCTGACATTATTAAAACATCAGGTCCTCTCCAATTACTGGTTAAGAGTCCTTCCATTTGACTAGAGGCTTGGGTGTAACTTTTGTGGAGAAGTGCCCGAGAAAGGGGTTTGTATTATCCTCATAAATATTCATATGGTCAAGTACAAACAGAGCATGATTTAAAATACGATATGGAGATGAATATTTAAGATCTCCACTTTGTAATTTGTTGGGGACCGATTCCGGACAGTGGTGTCCTTACTTTATCAAACCTTACAAAGGCAGGAAGTTCCTGGCCTAGCCTCGGGCTGTACAACTTCCTGGAGTACCTGCTAATCAGCCAGCTGCAGGGGCCTGAGACCAAAGCGACCTCACCCTCCCTTAGGAATTTTCCATCCTTCTCTCTGTGCTTCCCCTGTTCCCCCTCCCTGCCTGAAGCCCTGTTTATAAGCTTCAACACCCAGTCAATAAACGGAGACCTCGACGCAACTCAGACTGACTTTGTCTTCCTTTACGCACCTGGTCTCCTTTCTCTCTCGCCCCCATTGATCTTTCAGGAGGTGCCTCCTCGGGTCTCATCAAATAACCTGGCCCGCGGGACCGGGCAGTAATTTGGATATTTGGGTTTTTTAAGGTATGGTGAGCCCTCTCTACAATAGCCTGACCTTGGGGATTATAAGGGATGCCTGTAGAATGGGAGATGTGAAAGGTCAGGCACCACCAGTTATTAAAGGCTTTTGAAGTATATGCAGGGCCATTGTCTGTTTTTAAAGCTCTAGGCATTCCTAAAATTGAAAAGCAGTGAAACAGACGTAGTATTATATCTTTTAATGCTTCCTCAGATCAAGCTGTAGCACAGATGACATGAGACTAGGTGTCCATGCATATGTGGACAAATGCCAATTTTCCAAAGGAGCGGACATGAGTTACATCCATTTGCCATAAATCACAAGGTCGCAGGCCTCGTGGATTAACTCCCATAGGGAGAGAATTTGTAGTAGTAGGACAGACATTACAATTACACACAATGGATCTGGCAGCTTCTCAGGGAATTTGAAATTGAAAGTGGAGCACCGTGGCATTTTGATGGTGCAAGGCATGGCTTTTTTGAGCCGCTTCTGTGGAGTAGGCTATGACCCTTGTTAGAGAGTCAGCCTATGATTCCCTTCATGAATGGGACCTGGAATCATCGTATGTGCATAAATATGACCAACAAAGAAAGAATGAGTCCTAGACTGAATTAGCTCCTGCAATTTTGAAAGCAAGTTTAAAATTGCAGAACAATTAGAAGGGATGGGGGCAGTCTCTATATGTGGGAATAATCTAACTATGTATTGGGAATCTGTATGTAAATTAAAGCTTTTGTCCTTGAGTCTCTCAAAGGCAGTAATTACTGCTATCAATTCCACTCTCTGAGCAGAGGTTTCCTGTGTAGGGAAGGATTCTTTAAAACCATCAATAATTAGTGCAGCTCGGCCTGAAACAGAGCCATCAGTGAATACTAGCGCTGCTGGGGGAGGTAATGGATCTGATTTAGTTCTATATGGAAAAATTACAGGATGTAAGCCTATGAATTTTAATAGATAATGGTCCGGTAGTTCATATGAAAGGGTGCCAGTATATCCTGTTTGAGCTACCTGCCAATCTACAGTCTCATAGGACAGAATGTTGTGTTGTTCAGCTGTATAAATGTAGTGCCTGTGCTACTACCTGTTCACCTTGTCCGAGCAAGGGGCTGAGGATTAAAACAGAGACAAGACAGCGGGTCATTTGTCTCAGTAGAATGCCCTTTACTGAAGGAGGGAAGAGGTCTTAAATACAGGCTTACAGCACAGTGGGAGAACCCAGGAGGGCAGAAATTCGCTACAGATGTTTTACATTCTTGCATCCTAGCTGTTTACACCAATATGCAGGATACACAAACAAGGAACCTCTGGTAAGCTGTTTAGGAGGAAGAAAACTTGCAGGGAATTAGCATAGGGAGTACATCTGATCAAGGTCAGCAAGTAAGGCAACAGCCACCCAAGGAACGGGGTCAGGGTCCTACATATAAGGAAGGATTATCATATGGACATCCTGTCCAAACAATTCTTTACTTCACTTCCTTCCCTTAGCCAATAGAGGCAACTAGAGAAGTATAAGCTGTCACAATCTTTTTAAATGTAGCCATTCTAGAGGCCCCCTTGCCACAAGCAGGCAGTGGGCATATAAACAGTAGGCAAAATAATCAGACTCCATGGTTTATTATAATCTATACGAAGGAGTCTTTTAGAGTTAAGTCCTTTTTCTATCAGAGCCAAGGAGGCTTTAGCCTCAGGCATTAATTTTCGTGGTGATCTTGGGTTAGGGTTACAATGAAGGATATCATATAAGGGTTTAGCACCATCATGGGTATATCCAAATAACTACATACCCAGGAAATATCCCTGAGCAATTTTTGAAAATCATTTAAAGTTTTTGAGCAATCCATTCTTAATTGAAAAGGTTGTGGGGAGACAAAGTCCATGTGGATAACATGTCCCAAATATGAGAAAGGAGGCTGAATTTGGATTTTTTCAGGGGCCACTTGGAGCCCCTATAAAGTCAACTGTTGGACTAGAAATTGTAATGTCTCCTGCAGATATGCTCTGTCAGCATGAGAAATCAATATATCATCCACGTAATGAGCAAGATAAACATCCGAATACATTTCATGAACTTGCAAAAGTGCCGTATCCACAAACTTCTGACACAAGGTTGGGCTAGTTTTGCTTCCTTGTGGCAAGGTTCTCCACTGATACCTCTGATAGGGTCTATGGAAATTTGGAGAAGGAAAGCTAAAGGTAAAATGCTGACAATCCTCATCAGGCTGAAGAGGTATGGTAAAAAAAAAAAAAAAAAAAATCTTGTAAATCTATGATGACTATATTTTGATTTTTAGGGATGGCTGTAGGGGATGGCAAGCCAGGCTGTAAGGTCCCCATCGGCTCCATGATTTCATTTAATTTCCAAGATCTTGTAACAGCTGCCACTTGCCTGAATTTTTCTTAATAACAAATATTGGGGTGTTCCACAGGCTGGTGGATGGTTCTAAATGCCCCCTTTCAAGCTGTTCCTTAACCAGACAGGTAGCAGCTTCAATTTTCTCAGTACGTAAGGTCTATTGTTCAACCCAGATGGGAGTGTTAGACCTCCATTTAATGGGGTGGGCAGTTAGGGGAACAGTGGCCCCTAGGGTAAATTTTGATATCCTAGGCCATGTCTGTCATTTTTTATTTCTGGAATAATGGGCTCAATTCTATTCTACCTTGGCCCTGTTTACCCAAGCCCTTCTCGGGGTTATAACCCATCTGTAGCATTTGAGCTGAAACTATTTCATTAGCAGAGATTAATAAAACACCCATCTGTTGTCCCTTCCCTTCCCCATGACATGATGGGTATGGAAGGAACAACATATGGACAGAATGTGCCATGATTTTCTCCATCTGACCATCTCAATATTCCTGAGCTTCTGGTTACATTATTAGCTTGACCCAGGCCTACTAGAGACGAAAGGGTAACAGTCGTTTCCCAGGTATTTGGCCAATCTCTTCCAGAAATGCAAGAAATATCTGCACCTGTCTCTAAAAGACCAGTTATCTTTTCCCCTTGTACCTTAAGAGTTTTTGTTGGTCTGGAATTCTTAATTTCCTGAATCCAGAAGGCCGTATCACTAGAACCAAGGCCAGCAGCTCCTCTAGGCGCTGCAGAGGCTGAGCTTCCTGTGACCTGATATGGGAACAGCAATATGCGCTGTCCTGGATGGATCTGAATTGTTTCTGTTGGGGGTTGTACAATAATCTTAATTTCTCCAGTGAAGTCAGGGTCAATCACTCCTGGGACAATTTCTATATCCTGTACAGCTGAGGAACTACGTCCTATTGTTAACCCCAGTGTCCCACGTAGATCACATGGTTGCGCTGCGCACTTTACGCAACCACACAAAGCCACGGGGTCCAGGTCATGTGAAACATTTTGACTTGGAAATGGCTATTTTGACCTGGAAATGGCTAGGCAGAAGTGTCCAGGTCCGCCGGGCATGCACAACCATGGGGGTGTATTGTGAATCCCTATCATCCTGGACTCTCGTTTTTTTTTAAAAAAAAAAAGAAAAAATGGCGGATGAGTGAGTATGGGGCGTTGTTTCTCTCAAAGACTGCTTCCGGCTGAATGGTGGACATTGGTTGGCTCTTGGGGGAAATGGGGAGGGTAGCTTCTGAAGTCCTGGGATGATGGTGGGAGTCCTGGAATGAAGTTCTGTCGTCTCCTTGTTCTGCAGCTAGCTGTCCATCCTTCGTGATGTGGCTGGGAACCTTTTGTCTGACAAGATACTGGTATCATAGAAAAAGCTTAGGGAAAAAAGAATCATTATTATTTTATTTTTGGAGTTGACATTTATCTGAGATAGATTTGGCCTGTCCAGATGGAGATATGTGACATTTATCTGAGGTAGATCTGGCCTGTCCAGATGGAGATATGTTAAAAAGGTGACTGTGATAGAATTAATGATTATTGTCGTGTTTTAGTACTCTGCTTAATTTTTACCTGAGACAAGCCTTATTAGAGGTAGTTTATTTAAGGTACCTTTTTCCTTCATTAGTTTAGCATTTAGAAAATGCAGGTGATCAGTTGCTGAGTATTGAACAATGATAGACTGTTATATTACATTTTTTTCTTACCGCCTGGATATTTCTGATGATCCTTTTGACTCTGGCTCTGTGTGGCCCTAGTTGGGAAAGGAATTGGTGACAAGGCAGTGGATCCTGATGTCCTCTGGAGCTTGAGAGAACAAGGCCCTGTTGGTTTTGATGTATATGAAGAGACATTTTTCTGGGATGGAGGTGAGATAAAAGGTTTTAGATGAGACAGGTGGACCCAGTGAGGAAAGCCCTCAAGTTTAGCATACCAAGATCAATGGGGTTTCATCTAGAATGCAAGGTTGTTTCAACATAGGCAAATCAATAAACATAATTCACCATATAAATAAACTCAAGAGCAGAAATCACAAGATCATCTCCATAAATGTAGAAAGACATTTGATAATGTTCATCATGATTTCCTAATAAATGTTGGAGAAATTAGGAATAAACAGAAAATGCTTCCCCACCAAAATGAAGACCAGATCTATTAAACCTATAGATAACATATGCCAAATGGGAAAATAGAAGACATTTCCCCTAAAATCTGGAATGAGACAAGGGTGCCTACCATCTCTGTTCTTAGTCTTAGCTAAAGTAATAAGAAAAGAGAAAGGCCAAGGTGATATATTACTGTGAAAATATCTTCTCATTTTCAAAGAGACTACCTTTGCTGAGCCTTGTAAGTAAATTTGTTCTAACTCTGTGGGTTTGGTCCCGGATTTTGGCACCAAAATGTGAGTTTTGCAACTCCGGGGAAAGGTGTCCTGACTACCTGGGGAGTCAGGCAACACTTTGAGCTGCTTAGGACAGCTCTGACCACTGAAGCTGCAAGGAGACAGTTCAGCCCCAGAGGGTGAGGTATTCCGGACCTCGAACTACTCAGATCAGCTCTGCCCTGGAGGTGTTCCAGACACCTGGAGCTGTTTAGCACAGGAGCTGGAACTGCAAAGAAGCAGCCCAAAAACCCTGGAAGGGATTTTTTTTTCTGACTTCTTGGGAGAGTCAGGCCTGGAATTGCTTCAGCAGGGAAGGGTATCCTGACTGTTCAGGAAAGTCAGGGTATACCTGGTGTGATGGGGGATGGTGTCCCCACAGGATATAGCAATCCTGCTTCTCTCCTGGAGAGCTGCTACAGCTGAGCTTTGCTCAGCCCCCACTTAAGGGGGCTTCCTAACAGAGCTCTGCTTCTTATCTGGCCTAAGATGATGCTTCTTTTGCTTCACTCTGCCAAAGGGGAAACCCCTGCAAAAATGTAGCAACCTCCTCCAGCTCCAGAAAAGTGTTACTTTTTCAGCTCTCTCTTGCTCTGTCTACTGAGGTACTCTCAGCAAACCGTGCTCTGCTCTTTCAGCTCTCCCTTGTTTTGTCCACTGAGGGACGTCTCAGCAAGGATGAAGATCTTCACACCCAAAACTCTTTTGAGAAAGAGATTTATTTGGGAAGGAGGAGTCCAGGAGAGTAGAGCTGCCTCTACCAGGGTGGAGAGAATAGTCCTTTTTTTTTTTTTTTTTTTAAACTGGCTAGGCAGGGCAGTTTACATAGGATGTCTTGGGGGTGGAGTCAACCAGGGGTTGACTTGGGGCCCAGGGATATACTGCCCTGCTCTGTGATTGATTGGTTTCACAAGTCAGTTGGCCAGAGGCAGAGATGGCTCTGATCTGACTGAGCCAAACTGTATTTCTTTCTGCCCCGATCTGAGCCATCTTTCCCTAGTTCTGGACTCCAGGGTCAGGGTGGGTTTCTTTAGCCAGCCCCTTTTCCCTGCAAGCCTCACAGTCAGAATTAATAACACACATTGAGGCCATTTAAGACCTCTGTCTCACTGTTTATTCAGCCTGTTTGTTTAGCTTGCCTTTAGAAAAATGTAACAACCAGCCTTACATGTTTTGGATTTCCCAAGAAATCAGCTTTTACAACCTAAGCTAAAGCATAGCTATAGTCTAAAGCTATGTACTCTTCCATAACACTGACCCCACAAGTAATGCACACACATATATTTAATGTTATGATAGTGAATGCTAGCAACAGCAAATAGGTTGAACACAATTTTATAAAAAAATATCCACCATAAATGTTGGAAGTGACATTGATGAAGAATGATAATTCTGCTTGAAGTAGTGTTTGTTATCTCTGTCAGTTGGGGTCAGTTGGAGCCAATGAAGCTTCATCCTTTGTAAAACCCTGTTAATGATTTCTGTAATGTACCCCTCATTTCTTCCCTATGTGATGCTGTCTGTGCTGTTCAATAAATACAGAGCAGAGCTCTTTGCTAGGGACACAGACACAAAACAGCATTCAGGCAGCCACAGATTCGGATTCATACAACAGACATATTACAGACAGAGACAGCAGAAGACACAGGCAGAAAGGAGTAGAGATTCTAATCTTGGTTTGCTCTTGGTAAAACCACCCAAGGAGAAATATTTTGATTTCTTTTCCTTAATAATACATATTTTGGGTACTCTGAGTTATTACCAATGCATTCGACTGATGTGTAAGATATAAAAGGGATTTAAAACAGGAAAGGAAAAAGTCTAATCATTCTTATTTATGTATGACATGATTCTATACTTAAAAGTCCCTATAGAATCTACCAAAAAATTCTTAGACCTAATGAACATTTTCAGTAAAGTTGTAGTATCTAAAATCAACTTACACAAGTCAGTCGCTTCCATAAATACCAATAATTAACTTTTCTACAAAAGAAATTAGGAAAAATATTCTATTTACAATAATTCACCCCAAATAAAATGTCTATTAACAAACCTAAACAAGGAAGTGAGAAACCTGTACAATAAAAATGCTAAGACACCCAAAACAAGTAATTAAATATCAGATGGTGGAAAGAACTTCCATGCTGCAAGATTTGATACAATTAATATTGTGTAGATGATATACTGCCAAAACCAATTTACATATTGAATGCAATCTCCATCAAGATTCTAGTGATACTAGAATCTAGATCTAGAAAAAAAATTAAAAATCACATAAAAACAAAATATTAAACAGAAAGAACCCTGTTGGAGCCTCCAAGGCCTGGTCTCAAATCATACTACAGAGCAATGGCGACAAGGGCAGCGTGGTGCCGGCACAGCACAGACCGGCAGACCAGTGGAACGGACAGAGGACCCGAAAAGAACCTGCAGTCCCCGTATTCTGGAGGCAGAGGTGGGAGAATCTCTGTGAGTTCAAGAGCTGCCTAGTCTACATAGTGAGTTCTTGGACAGCCAGGACTATGTAGGGAGACCCTATCTCAAAAAACAAACAAACAAACAAACAAAAACCCAAAAGAGGGAAAGGAAATAGTCTTATCAATAACATTGATGGTGAAATGGAATCTCCACTGGCAGAAGAATGAAATTAGATCCACATCTCTCTTCTGCACAAAAGTAAATTCAGAATGGATCAAGAGCATTTTTAAAACATGAAATACTGAAACTGCTATATATAGTAACTGGCAATAATATTTTGAAGAGGATTCCAATTGCACAGAAAACAGTTTCAAGTATTAACAAATGGTGATGGCTGCTACTGAAAGAAGAATCAGTTTTCTTTAGGTATATGGTCCTTAGTGCATTGGCCATTCTCCTGTGGATGTCTCCACATCCATGCAAATATGGGTGGAACTAACAGGACTCAGTGTGCTACAAAAAAAAAAAAAAAAAAAAAAAGAAAAAAAGGTATGTGAAATTGTGAAGGGGATTGGGAGGTGAGGTTTGGAGGGGTTGGAAATGGGAGCCAGGACTGAATATAATAGAAAAGTATTGTATGCATGTATGTAACTCTCAAAGGATAAATTAAAATTATATTAAAGCACTTGAAAAAGAGAAGGAATTAGCAAGTGGGACTACATGAATGAAAAACTTTCCTTACAGCAAAGGAAATTATCAACAGCACAGTCTATAGAATAGAAGAAACTTTTGTCAGCTATACTTTAGATAGGAGATTGGGTATGCAAAGAAATGTAAAAACTAAACATTAGACAAACAAAATTTCTAATCAGGAAAGGAGATAATAAAGTTAACAGGCAGTTATCAAAAGAAGAAAAAGAAATGGCCCAAAAAAATGGTTCTTAAAGTGCTCAACATCCTTAGCCACGAGAGAACTACATATGAAAATCCTTTTGAGATTCCATCTCACTCCATTGAGAATGACTACCATTCAGAAAACCAATGCCAACAAATGCTGGCAAGGATGTGGGGAAGGGAGCCTTTATCCTCTACTGGTGGGAGTAGATTCTAGTACAGTCATGGTAATAGTAAAGGACAGATGTTTCTCAAAAAATTTTAAAAAAGAACTACTCCATGACTAATAATGCCACTCCCAAGCATATGCCAAAAGGACATTCTACTACAGAGATATTTGCTTATTGTGGTGGTTTGAATGAGAAGGGCCCCATAGGTTCATATATTTGAGTACTTGGTCCCCATTTGGTGGAACTGTTTGGGAAGGATTAAGAGGTGTGGCCTTGTTGGAAGAGACTTCTTGATTGAAGTTTCAAAAGCCCATGCCTTGTTTAAGATTTCAAAAGACCACATCACCCTGAATGTGGGCAGCACCACCCATAATCTGAGGTCATGGTCTGAATAAAGGGGAGGAAACCAATGAAGCACTGATGTTCATCTCTGTCTGCTTCCTGACTCGATGCAGTGTGACCAACCACCTCAAGTTTCTGCTCCTGCTGTCCCACCATGATAGGCTGTACCCTGGAACTGTGAGCCAGAATGAATCCTTTCTCCCTAAGTCGCCTTCGTCAAGTGCTCAGACATAGAAAAGTAACTGAGATAGTTGCTATTTGTGAAGAAAATGTGAAGTCACCAAAGGACCCCATGCAAACGCATTGTGCCAGAGGAGAAGCCTCTGTGGTGGTTGACTGAGAATGGTCCCCACAGATTTGTATATTTGAATGCTTGGTCCTCAATTGGTAGAAATATTTGGGGAGGATTAGGAAGTATGGCCTTGTTCGGAAAGGTGTGTCTCTGAGGTGGGCTTTGAGGTTTTAAATGCCCGTGCCACCCGTTAGCTTTTTCTGTGTCTTGTGGTTGTGTCTCAAGATGTGAGCTCCCAGTTACTGCTCCAGCACCAAGCCTACCTGCCTGCTGCCATGCTCCTCCCCATAATGATCATGGGTGCTAATTCTTTGAACTGTAAGCCTGGTATGATCTCTTTCTTCTATAAATTGCTTTGGTTCTGGTGTCTTAGCACAGTAACAGAAAAATAACTAAGTCACTAATGCTTCTTTCTAACTGTATATTGAGAACACAAGGAAATGGAACCAGCCTAGACAACCATCAACAGATGAAAATGTGATGCATACACACAGCAGAGTTTTATTCAGCAATAAGGAAAACTAAAGTTATGAAACATTCAGGAAAATAGATGTATCTGGAAAATATTATTAATATAATAATTAATAGCAAGGTTATCAAGGCTTAGAAAAACAAAAATCACATGTTCTTATGTTCAGACTGACATCTTTAGTGTTGTATGTATGTGAATAAAGAGTGTGAGAGTTGGTAGAGATTAGGAAACTAGACAGGACTCCATGAGAGAACAAGAAGAGTGGACGAGAATGTGGGCAAGAGGACACATATGCCATGAAAGTGGAAAAGGAATGGACCGGGGAGGGCGCATGGAAGGGGAAGAAGCAGGCAAGGAATAGGAAAATCAGCAACACAATTATTTCAGAAATATAAGGAAACAATACTTTTGTGCTGGTTTAAAAAAATAAGTAAATTGGGGCCATTGAGATGACTCAATAGGTGAACTAGCCACCAAGTCTGGTGACCTGAGCTTGATCCCTGGGACTCACATGGTGGAAGGAGAGAACTGACTCCTGCTCTTTATCCTCTGACCTCCACATGAGCGCCATGGCTTGAATGCTCAAATACACACACACACACACACACACACACACACACACACACAAAGAAATTAAAATTAAATAAATTAATTAAAATGTTGCATTTTGACGTGCCTTTGAAGATATTGTATTTTCATAAGCTGAGTAATTTTGCCAATAATGTGAAATTTGTTTTTCCACATGTTGTAACATGTTACTACTATGACTTTAAAGTGAACTTTTACTTTCCTATTGTAGTTACTTTCCCTCTCTCCCTCCCTCCTTCCCTCCCTCTCTCTTCTTCCCTTCCTTTCTTTCTTTCTTTCTTTGCAACTAGAAGACAGAGCATCTTTACTCAGTTGCACAAGCCTGTGAACATCAGAATGAACTTCACACAGAGCTCTGCTTAGTCTCCTGTAGGTGGCAGTATAATGCTCTATTATAAGAGAAGGCTCCGGAATGCTACAAAATAGAATTGATTTGTTTGTTTTCAGGAAGGCAGTATTTTGACAGAGTTTCTCTGTGTAACAGCCCTGGCTGTCCTGGAACTCACTTTGTAGACTAGGCTGGCCTTGAACTCACAGAGATCTGCCTTCCTTTGCCTCCCGAGTGCTGGGATTAAAGGTGTGTGCTACCACACCTGGCTGTTTTTGTTTTTAAGACCCAGTCTCACTCTGTAGTTTTGGCGCGCCTAGAAGTCACTGTGAAGACCAGGTTGGCCTGGAACTCATAGATATCCACTTGCCTCTGCTTCCCAAGTTCTGGAATTAAAGGTGTGCACCATCACACCCGGTTCAAACAACTTGTCTGTAATTAAATGTGTGTGTGTGTGTGTGTGTGTGTGTGTGTGTGTGTGTGTGTGTGTGGTTGGTTGATTGATTTGCCAGCATTTATGTATGTGCACCACATACATGCAGTGCCCATAGAAGCCAGAAGAGGGCAGTGGGGCTCCTGGAACTTCAGCTACAGACAGTTGTGAGCTGCTGTGGATGCTGGGAAGTGATAGCCAGTACTCCTACCCCTTGAGCCATCTCTTCAGTGCCTGGTTCTCCTTAGCTCTACTTTTCCTTACATATGTGATTTTTCTGGAACTTATTTTTGTGTAGAGCCTTAGCCCAGACTTCAATTTTCCATGCTGTTTCAGTTTTCTCTAATGGACACCCCACTATCTACCATACCATGTACCTATGTCCCCCTGGGGAATGTGATTTCTATTTTGTTTGTTTTCTGATCTGTTGATCTGCCCCTTCAAAGTCTTTATTGTTGCGGAATATTATTTTAAGATGTGTTACATTCGTTTATGCTGTGGAACATTTGTTTAATGATGCAAAGATGTGTTGCATTCTTTTATGTTGCACTTGTTTAACTCTGTGAAGCTGTGTTATTTTGCCTGTCTAAAATACCTGATTGGTCTGATAAAAGCTGTGTTACTTTAACTGTCTAAAACACCTGATTGGTCTAATAAAGAGCTGAAAGGCCAATCGGGAGGCAGGAGAGAGGATAGGTGGGACTGGCAGGCAGAGAGAAGAAATAGGAGAAATCTGGGAAGACAGGAGATCAAGGAGCGAGAAAAGAAGAGGCCAGCCACACAGCCACCCAGCCAGACATGGAATAAGAAGGAAAGAAAAGATATACAGAAACAGAGAAAGGTAAAAACCCAGAGGTGAAAGGTAGATGAGGTAATCTAAGCAAAGCTGGGTAGAAATGAGCCAAGCCAAAGCCAAGCATTCATAAGTAACAGTAAGTCTCTGTGTATTTTTGGGGGAGCTGGGTGCCAGGCCTCCAAAGAGCCAAAGAGTAAAATAAAACAACCAGCAACACTTTATAACCTAAATTACTGTCATTATAATGTTTCAGTAGCTGATGGCACCAATCCTTAAATGACCCATAATCTGAGAGATTCATAGTTCTCTTACTGTCCACAAGACACTGTGTTTACATGTTTTGTAGAAATTCTCGATATTACCAGCTGGTTGCCATTTGTTTATATCAGATTAAAGAATGTTAAGCTGTGGATATTCATAAATACCAGCATTGATTTTATATGGTTTTACCTACTTGGAAGTAGAATCATCTGTCAAATTTTATGTTGTTTTATCTTTCTTTCCTTTTTTTATTTAAAACAAGGTCTTGGTATGTAGCCTAGGCTAGCCTTATATTTATTGTGTAGTTCAAACTAGCCCGAAACTTGCCCCAGTCTCCTGAGTACTAGGAATGCTGATACCTTACTTCCTCTTTGTTTTTGACTTTAAAATTGTTCAGTTTCTATGGCAGATGGTGTGTGGGTTTGAGGGAGAGTAAGGAAAGGATAGAGAGAGGAATAGGAAAGAGGGAAGGGGAGAGAGAGGTGGAGAATGGAAAGAGGGAGAAAGAGGGAGAAGTGAGAGAGGGGGAAAGAAGTCAGAAAGTTTCCCATCAGTCTGCCAGCTCAGGTGTGGTTGTGGACCTTGGACTATTTCTTCGAGTTTCTAAGACTACAGTCCAATGTCCAGGCCTCATCAGGTCACATGTCTGGTGATAGCCCACTTCCCCTACTTTCTAATATCATGGAGTTGGTTCACACTTTGAAATGTGACTTTTGGGGTAATGCATTCAGTCCATCATAGGTGTTGTCTTCTTGAGAACTACAAAGTGCTTCAAAGAAAACTTTTTGTGATAAGCATCACCTATTCATATTTTCTATATTGCGCTCTAACCAATAAATTCTTATTCTTTGTAATTACTTTGTATTCTTTGTAATTACCTAATATGCTAATAGAAGAAGTTTCAATTTAAAAAAATTGGTTTCTAAAAACCATCAACATAAAAAAACTGTTTCTAAAAACAAACTGTGGACCTGTTGACATTTAATATCAACCTAATTAAAGCTTCAATAACATGCTTGGGGCTGGAGAGATGGCTCAGTGGTTAAGAGCTCTTGCTGCTGCTCTTCCAGAGGACCTGGGTTTGATTCTCAGCACCTATACAGTAGCTGATAACCATCTGTAACTACAGTTCCAGGGGGTCTGATGTCCTCTCTGGCCTCCTCCGGTACCAGGCATGTGTGTACAGGTGTACATTCAGATGAAACAGCCATACATATGAAATTATAATAAATAATTCTTTAAAAATAAATTAAAATATGCTTGTTTGTGTGTGTTTTGTTTGTTGGCTTTTTCTGATTTTTTTTTTTTTTTTAAATTAAGACTGCTTGGCCATTAGCTCAGGCTTACAACTGACTAGCTCTTACACTTAAACTCAGCCCATTTCTGTTAATCTATATGTCACCATGTTTTTCATGGCTTTACCTGTGTGTCATTACATGCTGCTCCCTGGATGGTGGGCTGGCGTCTCCTCCAACTTTTTCTGTTTTTTGAGACAAGGATTCACATAGCCTAGGCTAGCCCAAAACTGGCTAGGTAGGACGACCTTGAAGTTCTAATTCTCCTGCCTCCTCCTACCAAGTGCTAGAATTACAAGAGTGTCTCTATGCCTCCCATCCTCTTTCTTCCCTCCCTCCCTCCTCCCATCTCTCTTTCCTATGTGTGACAAGGTCCCGTGTCGTCATGGCTTTAAACTCTCTGCAGACGAGAATGGCCTTGAAATTCTCATCCTCTTGCTTCTACTTCCCTCATCCAAAGAGCAAACAGGTGTGCTCAGCCATACCTGTTTAATGCCCATGCATGCTAAGCCAGTAAGCCACATCTCTACCACATTTCATAATTCCTTAAAAAAATTCAGGTCCAGAAAGAAACAGGCACATATTCATTTATGCAGTGCATACATGCAGATCCTCAGAGGAGGGAGCTAAGTTTTCAACATAAAGCAGAGTGAATTCTCCCAAAGCCCGGTGTCTGTCCCTTCCTGCCTCATCCACAACTCCCACTGCTAAGTTATTTGTGGGCAAACACAAACATTGTATCGTTTTATTCATGCTTTGGGGTGTACCTCTGAGTGATGGTAACTTTTTACATAGCCATAGCAGTCACTTTTACACCTTAAAAAAAATCACATATCTTAATATCATCACATCCCACATAAAACTTCTCACAAGCAGTTTCAAGTGACATGGCAGCCATACCCAAGTGTATTTCCTCATCTCTAATTTGACTCCACTAACAGTGTGGTTTGTGTACATTTGTACCACCTTCCCTTTGTAACCCCACAACTGGGCCTGTGTCTTTGCTGCTCTGCAAGCATCTGAGTTTCTGGAACAGTAGAAGCTTGTGTGAGGGTGCTCGCCCCAGCGTAGCCTGAAACACTTGCTGAATATCACGCTGTCTGACCTTTGTTATAGTATCATAGAGGTTATATTTTGGGCCTACTTTTAGAGGAAAAAATGGTGACTGTACATGCAAAAAATGACAATCTTTATTATTATTATTTTTTAAACTAAACTTTATTCCCCAAATGGCATGTAAAATAGGTCTTTTTTGAGATGACTGATGACATGTCACTGTGGAAACATTACTGAAAGCATTTCCATTGTGCTCACTTTCCATTTGTCAGTGATGAGTAATTGACTAAGTTGTGTTGTTACATAGATTGGTGCCATTTGAGGATGAGACCGTGGACTTCATTCAGCCAGCAGAAGTGACAGCATCACTAGCCAGAAACATCTGTGCCAGCGGGTGAGCACAGCTGGCTTGGGGATCTAAGCTAGTCTTCACTTAGGATTTCTTTCCTTCTCTTTGCAGCATATGGTGGAGCTGTCAGAAGTGTGTCATTTTTACCCTCTTGGCTTGTCTTGGTGATTCATTCCTTTGGGGCACCTCCAGGTATTTTGTGTTCAATTGGAAATGCTGATTTAAAAAAAAAAAAAAGCCCATAGGAATTTCATTTAATCACTATTAAAACCCAAATCTCCATACAGATCCAATATCTCTCCATTTACAGAGTATCTCTTTCTAAGCGCTGAGGCCATCCTAAAGGATGGAGAAAAGAAATGCGGTGTATGGGGGGTTGACGGAAATCCCACATTAGAGGTGTCAAGGTCAGTGACTATTACCCAATCGGAAATAGATTTCATTTGAGGGCCACTATCTGTTACTTCATTTAATCAATCCCCCGTTGGTGAACATGTAGGCTGTTCTTAGATAGGATTTATATTGCTGTGATAAAACAGTATGACCAAAGGAAACTTAGGAAAGAAAAGATTTCCTTTCATCTGACAACTTATAGTTCATCATCCAGGAAAGTCAGGGCAGGAACTCAAGGCAGGACCCTGGGGATGAGAGCTGATGCAGAAGCTGAGGAGGAGGGCTGCTTACTGGTTTGTTCATTCTGCCTTCTTTCTTATACAACCCAGGACCACCTACTGCCCAGGGGTGGCACCACCCACAATTTGGGCTGGACACTTCCACACCACTCATCAATCAAGAAAATGCTCCACAAACTTGCCTGCAGGCCAATACTATGGAGGCATTTTCTCAGTTGAGGTTCCTGCTTCTCAGATGACCCTAACTTGTGTCGACTTGATATTAAAAACTAGCCATTACCACCGCCCCAATTTTTATAAGCAAAGATACAATGCATTTTGTTATAAATGTGGAATACAGGGTAAGACTTCTTCAAAGTTGAGTCCTGATCATGAAGATACGTGGAATTACACAGCCATTGCCAGTATACACTCCGACATGCAAATCAACAAGAATTTATATTCATGCATCTTACTTGTCATCATTTGATATGTTAGACAGACTCCTCATTCTGAATTTAGTCTAATAGCTACACAGAGAACCTCATCACTTCTCCTAGCTGACCTAATTCACATATAAAATTCTTTTGTATTTCATTTTATGCCAAGGAGTTTCTGCTTTTTCTCCTGTTTTTCTCTGAATTCATTGGTTTTCTTTACTGCACTAGAACATTAAAAATAATCTTTTTACTTTTAATTAATTTGTTTACTGATTTGTTTGGGGATGGAGTGGTGTATCCCAATGACCACGTGCACCCCACAGCAATGTGTGGAGGTCAGTTTTCTACTTCTGCCATGTATGTTCCTAAGATCAAACTCAGGCCCTGAGGCTTGCCCATCTGTACGGGATCCTCTTTTGTCTTTTCCTCCTAACTGTGGCATCTCTAGCTTGGTGTTTTCTGTGATTCTCTTACAGGAACTATCAGAAAGGGACCGTCTGTTGGGAATACTCAGCTCTGTGATTTCGTTGTAGTGACTTCCGTCTCAATGGCAAAGGTTGACTGTGCCTTAGCTACATCTGGTTCTTTGTTTGGCCACTTGGGAAGACGGTACAATGATGACTCCTTTCCTTCATTTTGGAAGATCAGAAATTGAAATCATAAAGTCTGATAGATTTCCCCAGATTCTTCTGTTTTTCTGGACACTTCTTTCTTGGTTCTTGGCCTTTATGTATTACTTTTGAGTTTGTGACCCCTTATCCTTTTTTTTTAATACCTCTTATTGTTATTATACTTCTTTTATTTTCAATACATTTGATACAAACTTAAAGTTATTCTGCTCACCCACATTTAGTGGTATTTTCGTTATAACCATACATTCCCAATGAAACCATATAGCTGAATGGTTTAGGCTGCCTAAAAAACAAGTGTCACTGATAGGTGTTAGAAGGTAACTGTTTTTGAAATCCAGCACGGTGGCCCCACACTAGACTTGAGGTAACATTTGGAGTTAATTTTCAAGCCTCAATTTGAATTGGAATGCAGAAACCAACATAGTCCTGGAATGGGCAGTGGATGTCAGTGACTGCTTTATCTTTAGAGTACATTGGACTTATTGGTATCCATATAAATAGGCTATATTGGAGAGTCTGGGGATGTTTTCCAGCATAGTTCTCATTATTTACATTGGTCTTTGGAGAAGTAGCTTAAATATATAGATTTTTAATGACCTACATGAAGTAAAAAAGTAAAAAAAAAATAGTTCAAATGCATGCCTGGGCGTGCATAGTGTAACTCAGGGTAAGCCAAAGCTGCTGTATGTGTACAATCGCTACTCGAGAGAATGGGGAAGAGGGGTCCTAGAATGCTTGCCTACCTTGTAGGAAGCCCCGAGTTCAACCATCAGCACCACAACAAGAGGTTAAAGTAACAAAAAACTTACTCTGGTTTTAAAATCAGCTAAATATATGAGTATGCAATTATGTACTGCTAATGAGTCCTGTGCTCAAATCCCATCCTTCAAACTCCGGCTATCTGCTGGCATTGCTCTGAAAAGTCTTGTCTCCTTGTTCTGTTGCTTACCCTATCATGCCTGAGTGTTTAGATGGCCTACATAATTTGAGATAACTACCCTTTCCCACAAATTATCAAAGTGATCTGGGCCACTGACTAAAGCTTTCTGTGCTCCACAACCACTCACTCACCTAAAGTGGGAAGATTGGTATAGTGATTACAGAGTGATTGTGGGAATTAAGTGAGTTTCTGTGTCCAGTGCATGGAAGACTCCCTGGCACATGATGAGTGATGTGTAGATGAGCATTTGACATGTCATAAGGGTTGTAGTGGCATGTGCTCAAGGGTGGGGGTAGATATACATTTACACCACCATCATGGTCATTATCACCTAATTAAGAGATTTATCTGCTTTCAGTCCCAATTATTTCTGTATGATTATTAGTCTTCCATGATGTACATTTAACTTATTTCTTTATCTTTTACCAGAAGGGTAATCAGGGCTTGATATTCCACAACAGAAGTATCTGAGAAAGCTTCTTTTCTATGCTGAGTAAAGTTGTAGAAATGGTTCATGTTCTTCCATTTTAGAACTGTGGCAGGATGCTGGCAGTACCAAAACATCAATGAAACAAGATCCCACTCTTGGATGCTTTTCTTAACAAGAAAGCTCTTAGCATAGACTGAATTTAAATGCCAAGAGCCTAGGAAAAAAACCATTCTTTTGAGACTCCTACCTCATTTCTACAAGAAACAGACTTCCAAAAACTTGCAAGAAGTTTGAAGCCTACCCTACAAGCAAGTGATGAAAATCAAAACAGTATCAGAAAGCACCTTAATGATACACTGGCACCTGGTCTATTTTCACTCAACTCTTCTGATGTTAACTGTGCATTTCCTCCAAGAAGAGAAGAACCATGCAAAGGTAATCTGCTACTTACAAAACACAAAAGTACTGAATGTGAGAAGTCTTAAATTGCAAGTCAGTTTCCCATAAATATCAGATAATTCACACTATGGAGAGACCTTTTGTCTTTAACAAACATGAGAAGCTTTACATTTAGAATTTGGAGTTGACATCCTGTCAGCAGACTCATGTTGCCCAGAAAACATGAGTGCTATGACTGTGGGAAATCCTTCAGTCACGCATTTCCAACTGAAAGTGCACTATAAAATTCCCAGAAGTGCCCCAACTGTGAGCAATTGCTCAGTTGTCATTTCAACTGAAGATGCACCATCCAATTAACATGGGGCAGAAATCCTACATGTGTTCCAGGTGTGGGAAAGCCTTCAATTAGAAGCTGATAATCAGCACACATCAGAGACTCCATTCTGAGTGGAAAATCATTCTGCTGACATCGCTCTTGGGATCCAACACAAATAAAACAAAGCCCGACTCAGTGTGAATGTTCGTGTAGTTGGAAAAGGAAACCAATCAGAAATTGCCAACTGTTCTGTAACTAGAAACTATAGTGTTACTTAAAGTTTCATTTAACTTTAACAAAATCAAAGCATTCTATTTATTTTGCTTCCATGATCAACTCATAAAACTTTTCCTTTTAGGGGCTGGAGAGATGCTTTATAGGTTAAGGGGTTTTGATGCTCTTGCAGTGGACCTGTGTTCAGGTCCCAGCACACACATGGCAGCTCATAACCACTTGTAACTCTAGTTCCAGGGGATCTAACACCCTCTTATCTCCTCTATATTCACATGGAACACATGTATATATGCAGACAAAACACTCATACATATAAAATAAAAATAAAATCTTTTTTAAAAGAAAATTTCCCTTTTAACCATCTTCTGTAGAGCTCCAACCCTTTGATTTCTGTCACTGTCTGCCTGAAGGTCTGCTCAAACAAGCTTTGAAATTGTAATGTGCTTAGGTTTATCCCTTAAAGTGAGGCAGGCACCTTATCTCTTTATTCCTGATATTTCCAGGGTATGGTGTATAAGATGCATGCAGTAGAAATGTGGGAAACAATGAAATGGGGAAAATTCATGGATCTTTCAAGGCTTCCTTCACAAATGTGATAAAAGGGAACTAAAGTATATGGACTCATTTGGAAATGGCCCATCAGTGAAACAATGGTATTTGACTTGTCTGTTACAATGATGACTGGAGAAATTCTGTCATTTTGCTCAAGTGTTGATGGAGGAGGCTCTAGTCACAGTGTGACATTTGTACTCTGAATGCATACTTAGTGCAGCATCAAGACATTTTTGGAGCTTGGAAGATGGATGGATCAGCAGGGAAGAATGCTTGTATAAGCATGAAGACCTTTGTTGCATTTGCAGAATCCACATAAAGGCAAGTACAGTGTCTATAATCCCTGATCTCCCACAGTGAGATAGAAGGCAGTAACAGAAGACTCTGGAAGTTTTCTGGCCACTTAGCCTAGCATACACAAACAACTGCAAAGAGATTCTGTCTCAAAAGAGGTCTAAGGATGACACTCAAGGTTGTCCTCTGACCTCCACACATGAGCCATGGCATTCACGTATATGCACACATATGAACATGTACACACATATATATACATTAAAATGCTTTTAAAATTTTACTGTCAAAACTAAGCAGGGGACAGACAGCTTCAGATACCCAAATATGAGTTGTATGAGACTGATGAAACCCTAGGAGAGTGCAGGACTTGAGGAAGCTTGGAAGCTTGTCTAAGTGCCCATTGAGTTGGCTTTTGAAAGATATTTGTGTATCTCAAAAATAGAACAGAGGGGACTCACAGTGATGTGGAGCATGAAGAAGTGTGAGATGTTTAGGAAGTGGTCAGGATGTGGCCACTGTGTTCGAGGAGCGGTAGTTGAGAGAAGAGTTTAGATAGTTAAGGGTGAGATAGTAAGATGATTTGGATGACCTTATTCTTGGATATCTAGCAAAGAAAGAGTGGATCTGTGAGGGGAATGAGGAAGGGCCCCACCCTTTGCTTTGTAGTGCTCTGGACAGGACAGAAGGCCCTGTGGGTGCTAGGTAAAAGACACAATTTTGGAGTCCTACCTCTAGCCCCTCCCTAGTGGATTCTAGGCAAGTGCTTTACCACGGATCTCTATAATAGGTCCTTATTTTTTCTGAAATAGCTTCTGATTATAGACTCTACACTATCCTCAAACTTAAAATCATCCTCTCTCCTCTGAGATGCCTGGATTACAGTATGTGCTTCTCTGACTGGTTTAGTAAATCCCCTTTTCAGATGGCGTAAGTGACATGGGAGTCCAAAGGCTGGGAAGTAGGCTATTGGAATGGTCTATGAGAGAAAGCTCAAGACTCCCCAGAGGTTTCAAGAAAGAGACAGATCAGGAGGCTGATTGCTGGTGTGTGTGTGTGTGTGTGTGTGTGTGTGTGTGTGTGTGTGTGTGTGTGTCAGGGGTGGGGATGCGGTGGGGTGGGGCATGGGGCGACGACATGAGGAAGAGGGAGAAGTAAAACCAAACTGACTATAAAGATGCAAATTGTCATTATACTTCTCCTTCACTAATTTGCACATTTTCCCTCTTTATTCAGCCTCTCTGACAGTTGGCTCAGAGTGCAGGTGGAGAGCAGTTGTGCAGCTGGAAATGTCACATGACCATCCAGGCAGCACTGGATCCTCTTCCCCAGAGCTGACCTTAGTTGGGTGTTCACCATGCCTCAAATACTGTGTGTGTAATTCTTTGAAAACTCATGAAAAACCAATTAGCTAAGTGGAGTTTTTCCTCATTTACAGATAGGGGAGAGGAACTAGAGATCAAGCTGCATGTAACACATGATGGATCCCTTTGATCCATCACTGTCCTAGACCTTAGCATAATAGCTCCATGATAGAAGTACCATTCAGGCCATAAAACTCAGCATGTTGACATCACCACCTGCTAAAACAAAACAAAGTCCATAGTTCTGGGAAAGTCTCTAGTGGTACTAACCTTGCTTTTCGGCTTCCGTAGTTCCACTACTGGGATCCTGAACACTCAGTGTAGCTACTGACCAGCTAATAAAGACTTTCTATTGGCTTAAACCCATGTCTGAGTAGTCTTCTCTGGTAGATACTCCACAACATTTCTGGAGGTCCCACCAAGATCCCCAGAAACCAAACCTCGGAGTGTGGAAGAGTGCAGTGGTCAGGGGACTCCTGGGGGGTGTGCAGCCCGAGATGCTACAGGTCCCCAGGGCTCCCTTTGATCCGTCACTGCCTGATGCTTCAGCGGAGTCTGAAACCTCCATCCCCAAAAGAAACAAATTAGAAAGTAGCCTGGTCTATAGCCTCTGGAGGTGAGTCTGGTTAAGGTGCCTTCTGTTTGGACTCTTAGGCAAGGTCAGATGGGGCTGCTCATCTGGTGTCTGGGATCTGTGTGAGGTATCACTGGGTGCTCCTTGTTTGTTCAGGTGTACGAATGTGTGGTAGCCACCCCTGTTCGCTTTACCAGCCCCCTCTGTGTGTGCGTGTTTCTGAGTGTTTTTTGTCAGTTCTGTTATCCTGTGCTGACCAGTGGCTTTCTCTGGTATGAGACACATCCTGGCTTAAGAACTATGCCTCTTATTGGGGACCCAAATCCTTTTGGCTCTGCCAGGTCACCCAGAGAAACAGACAAGCAAACAAACAACTCTGCCTCACACTCGGGGAGTGCTTGTTTGGGTTTTGACTCTCTCTTGTTTTGTTAAGCAACTCCTGCTCAGGTCCAGCCCAGGTGGATCTCTGTGTGGAGACAGGGAGGGTCTGGACTTCTAAGTGGAATGCATATGGGGAGGGAAATAGTTCCCCCAGTCACACATTCCTTCCACTCCCCACTTGCCCTAAGCAACTCCAGGGAAAGGGGAACGAGGAAGCTCTACTCCTCCCTCTTCATGATGTGTCTCCTCTCCCCAGTCATCAGTATGACTGGAAAACTCAAAACCCACCATTTTCTGAAAAAAGTAGAAACATTGCTCCTGGTTGGCCAGTGGGATCACTGCCAAACAATGCAACATGGACAGAATAGATTTTCCCTTCTGTTCAACACTAGCCAAGGGAACTTCAAACACTTTTTGCTAGGTACTTTTAAAAATGATTAAAGACAGCGGCTGAAAAGATTTCCTTTGTCACCTGGTCAGCCCCAGATATTAAAAAGGGGTTATGAAAGTTAGAAAAATTTAAATATATAAATTTCAATTTCTGGAGGTAGCTCAAACGTATTTAACAACAGAGAACTGATTGGGGTGAGACCTTTAGCATAGACTGAAAGCCACGGTCACCTTCTCTGATGATGAGACACAGTTAGACTTACAGATACACAGCAGAATGTTGGCACCTTGCCCTCTGTCAGAAGAGTATCTCCAAATTGAAAGTCCTGCCTCCAGTCAGAAGATACAGTTGGACTATCTCTCAGATTCACAACAAAGATCCCAGGAGTATGGGCAGAAACCAACTACCCAGGACTGGCCCAACACCAAGTTCCTATAATTGTTAAACTAACCATTTTGGCTACCTCCATCCAGACTAAACAATACCCAATGACCCTGGAAACAAAAAGGGAAATTGCAGTTCATATGTCCTAGGTTGAAGAGACATGCATCCTGGTGCCCTGCCGGTGACCACAGAATACACCTCTTTTGGCTATGAAGAAACCTGGGACCTCTAATTTTCATGAGTCTGATTGTTCCAGAGAAACAAGTGTACACTGTCTTGGACCTGAAAGATGCATTCTTTAGCCTTCCATTGGCAAGGTGAATCAACCAATCTATGCTTTCAAATGGATAGACCCACAGGGAGGTTACAGTGGGCAACATACCTGGATCAGGTTGTCCCAAGGATTTAAAACTTCTCCAACCTATTTGATGAGACACTAAACACTGACATCCTGCCCTTCCATTAGAGGTTTCCCAGGACCATACTCTTACAATATGTAAATAACCTCCTCCTAGCCTCTAAAACTAAAATAAATTACAAAAAAAAAAAAAGAAGCCACTGAGGGTCTGCTGCAAGAGTTACAGACCTTAGGCTACAGAATGTTGTCTTAAAAAGTCCAACTTCGTACATCAGAGCTTGCTTATCTTGGCTACCAGCTGAAGGGAGGCAAAAGGAACCTGACTCACAGTAGAATTGCTGTCATCCTTCCGATTCCAACTCCAAAGACGAAGAGACAGGTTTGAGAGTTCCTAGGTGTTGCTGCCTCTAGATACCAGAGTTTGTAGAAAGAGCAAGGCATCTACCACCAACACAAAGGGGTGCACTGAGCCCCTAATATGGACTGAGATGAAACAAAAGGCATTTCTCGGGCTTTAAAAATGGCTTTGACTTTGGCTTCAGCTGTAGCACTCCCAGATTCTCAAAATTTTTTTCATCTGTTTGTTCACAAAAAAAGAAAGACATTACAAATAGAGTTTTAACCCAAACTTTGAGGCCATAGAAATGCCCTATGACATACCTGTCTAAATGATGGGACCTTCTAAGTACACAATAGTCCACCAGTCTAAGAGCTGTGGCAGCTACTGCTAGTCTAATGAGAAAAAATGAACAAGTTAACTCTGGGTCAAGATCTTATACTTGACAGTATGCCACCACAAGGTTTAGGTCCTCCTCCCAGGAACACCTGAATGCTGGCTATCTAATGTCTGTGTGACCCAATACCGGTTTGAGACAACCACTGTGTACCCTCTTGCCTGATGACAACCCCAGATGTCCATCCATGACTGTCACGAGATGAAAGATGAAACCAGGTAGGTGGGAGCTGCAAAAGTTACTCTAACTGAAATGATTGAGGCCCAAGCCAGGTACCTCAGCCCAGAGAGCAGAACTGATTGAACTGACCCAGGCTCTCAAATTGGGAATAGGCAAATCCACCACTGAAGCCTTTATCCAATTATTCTTTAATCAATAAAAACTCAGGAGTCAGATATTGGGGTAAGAACCTGAATAATCAGAGAAGCAACCAGAGATCTCCTCTCTTTCTTCTTCCTCAATTCATAAGGGCTGAGACTCTTTCTAAGCCCACCCTACTACTTTCTGGGTCTATCTGTATGTCCTCAGTCCTCTAAAAACTCTATGGCTATTTTTGGTCAGTTAGTAGTAGCTGTGCCTTGTGATTCGAAGTAAACTTTATTGTCAGTCTCAGGAGTGCTAGAGTGCGATCAAAATACCACACAATCGTACACACGGATAGTCACAATGCTTTCACTACCAGCATGTCCACAGCATGATGGATAGAGAAAAGGTTTCTCAGCACTGTGGGAAAGGACATTAAAAACAAAGAAAAAAAAATCTTGCCCCCTCGAGACTATCTGACTTCTTTCAGAAATTGCTGTCCTCCACTGTTGAGGAATCAAAGAGATGACTTTCTCCAGCTGCTGGCCTGGCTGCCCGACAAATGGCCCAAAGGCCAGTGGGGCTTGTTGATATTCTGATGACCTGGTGCTGTCTGAAACTCCATGGTATAATCAATAGGAATAGAGAATGCAAAAAAAAAAAAAAAAAAGACAGCTTAAGCCTACCAGTTGATTGAGGGTATCAAAGGGGAAAGATCACTGTTCCAGAAACGATTGGAAGGACTCTGGTAACTGACCTTCACCAGGCTACTCATCTGGGGTTCACAGAACTTTGAGCTGCTCATATCAAAGTATGCTATACCTAGACTGGAGAGTACTGTGGGATGTCTCATCCAGATGCCAAGTTTGTGCTCAGGTGAACTGACAACAGCAAGCCCTCACCCAGGAAGGGGTCTTAAGAGCGTGGACTGACTGGTTTTGTGTGTCAACTTGACACAAGCTGGAGTCACCAGAGGAAGGAGTGTTAACTGAGGAAATGCCTCAGATCCAGCTGTAAGGCATTTTCTCATTTAGCAATAAGTGGGGGAGGACCTAGCCCATGATGGGTGGTCTCATCCCTGGGATGCCGGTCCTGGGCTCCATAAGAAGGTGGGCTGAACAAGCCAGGGGAAGTAAACCAGTAAGCAGCTCGCCTCCATGGCCTCTGCATCAGCTCAAACCCTGTTTGAGTTCTGTCCTGACTTCCTTCAGTGATGAACAGCAATGCTGAAGTGTAAGCCAAACAAACCCTTTCCTCCCCAACTTCCCTTTTGGTCATGGTGTTTCATCACCCTAACTAAGACAGAGAGGAAAACCCTGGCAAACTCTAGGAAAACTGACTTCACCAAGATCTGGCCTGCTTAGGAGAGGATAAAAGTACTTGCTAGTTTTTATAGATAGCTTTTCAGGGTGGGTAGAAACGTTCCCCACCTAGACTGAAACTACTCAAATAGTAGCCTAAAAGCTTCTCCAGGAACTGGTCCTCTGATCTCTCCCCCCCCCCCCACTCCAGCCTCCAGCCATGAGGTCTGACAGTGGTTGCTGCAAGTTGCAGGAAAACGTAATGGAATTCAGCTACTATCACAAAAGCTACCACTTGGAAAAGTCAAGGACTTCTCCAAAGGTCAAGCCATGGCTTAAGAAGTTTTGATGATATTTTAGCTTTTGTATATATATTAACTGGTTCCTACAGTGATTTTCTTGTAATGCTATGCATGCTTCCTAGAACTCCTAACAGTGTATTTATCTAAAATACCTACCTAGCATCCAAGGCCAAAGGAAACAACACCTGTCTACTAGGTCAGGCAGATAGCTTTTTATTTCTTGTGCTATTTAGGGTGAGACCTGCCTTTCTTATACAACCTTACTAACAGACCCCTAACTTGTTACCTAATCACTTCTAGTAATGTAGATTGAGCACATAGATCCTCTTTAGTACTCAGCTGACCTCCTCTTTTACCACTCCCATTTTGGGTTGTAAAAGAAAGCCTGGTGGTCACTGTCTAAGGAAAATTCTTACCTACCTTTATGTCCCCATAAGAATTCAAGCCTGGTGACCTTGCTCCGGGCAGAGGATCGCTATTGCTTGAGTTTATAACTGAACACCTCAGAGACTTGAGAGGACCTAGAGGTATAAGGAGACAGAGAGGAAGAGAGGAGTGGAGAACTTGAGGATGGAGAACTTAGAGGGATAAAGAGGATTTTGACCAGAGAGAATGTATGGATGAGATGGAAGATGAGGAAGAGCCAGATGGGGAAATAATAGCTGGGTAAGAATAAGATGAGAAGGACCTAGATGAGGCAGAATTAAGACAAGAGAATTAAGATAGAACTTAGAGGGAACAGTAGATAAAGGTAGAGAGAAATCAGGTATGAAAGGAGCTAGGTATGAGAACAGAACTGAAGCTGTGTAGATAGGATTTTATCTCAGAGGAATAAAGTAGACAGGCAAAGAGCTTGGTGTACTTAGATTCATTTCCCGAAAATAATTCTCGCGGTTTGCTTTCTCTTCTGAGCCCCTTGGAAGTATAATACTAAGGCTAGTGCTTTTAATATTATACAAGAAATGGCCAAGCTTTCACAGCCAAAACTTTTCAATTACTAGCTAAAGCTTTAGGTATAGAATGAAAACTTCATTGTGTGTATAGATCTCAGAGTTCTGGCCAGGTAAAAAGAATAAACAAGACATTAAAAGAAACTCTAACAAAACTGTCATTAGAGTTCAGGAAGGGATGGATAGACCTCCCTCCTTTGCTTTGCTTTGGGCCCGCTGCACCCCATATAGCGAGGGATTTACCCCACTATGAGATTATGTTTGGAAGACCTCCCCACTGCTCCCCAGGAGCAGAGACCAGCAGCTGGCAGAACTCTCTAACCATTCCTTTCTCAGATCACTACAGGCCCTCCAGTTCTCCATAAAGACTGTTCGTCAGACTATCCGAGAGACCTCACTGACCTCTGAGTCCACCACCAGTTTCCCCTTGTTCGAGTCCAGTGATACTATCTGGTTCAATCAGTTAGCCAAGGAGGCACTGAAATCAACCTGGAAAGGACTCTACACCGTGATTCTACTCCTAAGGCTATGAAGGCAGGTAGCATTACACCATGCATTCACCACACCCAAGTCAAGAGAACAGAAGTCAGATGTCAAATGGACTGTCTCTCTGGATTATGGACCCATGAAAATTAAGATTTCATTGGGCCCCAGGCCCTTCCACTCCCTTCCCCTTCACTTATGTTTGCCATTAATACAGGATTATGGTCCAACCCCAATAGCCCTCAGTTCTGGACCTGGGAACTGAGGAAGACAGATACAGAGAAGATATTAGCTAGTGTGACTATAGACCAGCAACCCAGATTCATCTTGACCTTGGCTCACTGGTGCCCACTCCAAGTGTGTGATTGTATTGAAAAAAGATACTCTGCAGCAGGGTTCCCTAGTTACCAAGAACAAGGGAGTTTCCATTGCAAAAAGTTGAGGTTATGAAACAGAGGCTTCTTGGAAGATTCTTTAAGAAAGATTCTGGCCTTTAGGAAACAGAGAAAACCTGGGGAATCAGATTGTATGCCACCGGAAGGGACCTTGGGGATAAAACAAATCATTCCTAGCCCCAAATCAGCCAGGATTGCTGGTTGTGCTTAGACCTCCACCCACTACTCTACACAGGGATAGGATCTAACCAGACTGTCAGCCCATTGACTGACAAAACTCACTGTGATTGGGAGCAGCCCAAATCAGCATTAGAGGACTTATAAGGGGCTGGAACTTGTGTAACGTCCAAAACCTTTAACCTAGGCACTCTCCCTTATTCTGATGCCTGCTGTTCTGCCTTGTGGGTTGTGTTAACTCTTATGGACAACAGCAATATTATTGGGTCTCTGGGACTACCTAATGAGTATATACTAATAGTTTGACTAAATATGCCTCTTCTGATGCTTTCCAAACTGAGAAACCCCTTTTATACATCTTGGTACACATTCAGCCTCTTATACCTATATAACAGGAAAGAAGGGAAAATACATTTTAATATGGACCCTGGACTACAAAGAAAATAAAAGAGCTATTTCAGTCCTCATCCCACTCCTGGTCAGAGCAGAATTGGCTCATTAGCATATTAGCCTTTTTCATGGGAGATAAAAACTAGGTTGATTAGAACCTAGAGGTATTCAGTTTTTATTTCTTCTTGAAAATTATTATGGTCCAGCCTTAATAATCTTCTTCCCAGGGTCCCAGAAGAGAAACTACAAATGGCACAAATTATTTTCAGGAAAATAATCTAAGTACACCGAGCTCTTTTGTCTGTCTACTTTACTCCTCTGGGATAAAATTCTATCTACATAGCTTCAGTTCTGGTCTCGTGCCTAGCTCCTTTCTTGCCTGATTTCTCTCTACTTTTATCTGCTGTCCCCTCTAAGTCCTATCTTAATTCTCTCATCTTAGTTCTGCCCCATCTAGGTCCTTTCCCATCTTATCTCCTCTCCCATCTCCTTCTTCCCCATCTGGCTCTTCCTCATCTTCCATCTCGTTCCTCTAGTCCTCTCTTCTAACCCTTCAATCTAGTTCTTCCCCATCTCAGTTCGTTCCTCTCCAGTTCTTACCTGTCTAGTTCTTCCATTCACTTTTCTCTTCTCTGTCTCACCCTCCCAAGTCTCTGAAGTTTACAGTTACACACCCGTGCAATATCAATGCTCTGGTTAAAGCAAGGTCACCAGGCTTCAATTCCCTGGGGGTCAGAAGGAAGTGCAATGATCCACACAAAGGAGAAGTAATTGCCACCCATCATCTGCAACCCAAAAGGGAAGTGACTAATGGGGAATAGAATCAACTGAGGGCTAAATTCGGTTAATTTCTGAGCAAGGGGGATTTTATGTGCTCAACTATATTCTTAGAAGTGGTTAGTTAAAGTGTTAGGAGTCTATCAGTGATGAGTGGAAATAAAACTGCCTTGTTTTTCTTTGTCCCCTTATCTGTCCAAGCTATCTTGGCTACTGAGGTTTTCTGGCAGGGTGGGAGAATGTACTCGGTGACCAGGCAGCCTGAGTCAGCTGGATGTACCTGTAAGTAGAAACCCTTTAGTTCTGAGTTAATAGTTAAAGGTGGATCTAAACCTAGAGATAAGACTTTGGAAAGGGGAAAGTTAAGCTTAATTAGCATATCCACCAGGTCTTCTCAAACAGATAGCCTTTGATGCTTATATCTGTTCTTAGAGAGTACAGAGGTATCTCTGATAAGATACTTTTGTCCATCCAGGGATGGTCCTGGCTGGATGCTGCTAATGACGATAATGACAGAAAGGCCTGAAATTAGGGATCCTGGCTGTGTTACTGCACAGAAAGTTATCTAAATATTCCTTCAGTAGAGAGGAAACTGTGCCCAATGAATGATGGAAAAGCTACAATAGCACATGAGAAATTCATAGCAGGAAATGGCTAATAATCAAAAACCAGTATCACCAAGACTCCTTGAGCCTTAGCTTGACCTCTGGAAGGCCCTTGACTTTTTCCAGTTATTAGCTTGTCATAATCAACTGAAATCATACTTCATATTATTGAGTCTTACATCAATTTCTGAATTAAAACCACAGTTAGATTGATTTGTATAAATGTTTCTACAAAGTTGGAGAGGTTTGCACTTACTTCTCATGAGATAAGAGGAATTATCTATGGCTTTGGGAAAAATCTGTTGTTTCCATGCTAATTGATCAAGAGTAATTAAAAGCATCTTGCTATGGTTGGAAAAAGACTCAAAAAGAGAGACACAAAAGACATATGATACCAGTCTCTGTTCTCTTGGGCCCCACGGCTATTTACTGTCAGCACTGGTAGGGAACCTTTAATTTTTATTCTGATTGGATTAGTGGCAGAGCCCTGCATCTTAAACTGTATGGCCAATTATGTAGCAGTTAATGGTCCTTAGGATCAACTACACCCCTCGAGAGCAAGATGAGGCCATGATTTGAGTCATTCACTAAGACCAGTGGGGAATGTAATAGGGCCTTAGACCTTAGTAGGGCCCCAGTCCTTAGCACAACTAACTCCATGATGAAAACATCACTCAGACCATAAAATTCATCACATAGACAGCACTGCCAGCCAAAACAAACACAAAGGCCTAATTCATCAAAGTCCATAGTTCTAGGAAAGTCTCAAAACGTACTAACCTTGCTGTTTGGTTTCTGTAGTTCTGCTTCTGGCTAACTGTTCTTGTTAACTAAAGTATGTCAACCTGGGATATGGTTTTTGTGTTTAAAAGCTCACCCTGAGAAAGGTTCAGGGCAATGCTGGGATCCTGAACACCCAGTGTAGCTGCTGGCCAGCTAATAAATACTTTCTATTGGCTTAAATCCGTGTCCTAGTTGTCTTCTCTGTTGAACACCCCACAACACTGAGAAGTTTGGCTTTAAAGATCACACGATAGTGTCTGATTCCCTCAGCCTCAACACTACTTTACACAGTCTCACTGTATGGCCAGGCTTGTCTAGAACTCACGGTTCTTCCACCTCTACCTCCTGAACGCTGGGATTATAATCCTGCACCAGTCCAGTCACACTATTATTTTACTGGGGCAAAATTAACATAACATAAACAGATCACAGTAGTCCATTCTGTGTTGCAGCCTCTCTGCCCTTTTCAGTCTGAGGACTTGTAGAGGTCAGAGGTGACTTGGTTGCTTTACTTCTCTGATCTTTCACATTTACCCCTATATCTGATGCCAAGTTTTTATTGTTAAGACCAATTAGAATTTATGCTACAATTCTGTGTTGTTCAACCATCACCACTATGATACAAAACATTCTCTGTATGCTAAGAGAAGACCTTATGCCCACCGAGGAAGCATGCTTATTTCCTCCTATCATAATGCCTGCAACCACCAGTATAATTTCTATTTCCATGGATTCACTGAAGTAGTACTACAGGATTGTGTATATGCTTGGCAAATTGCTATACCACTGAGTCACACCCTGAGTCCCTCACTGGGGGATTCTAGGCAAGGACTCTAATGCTGAGCCATGCTTCTAATCCTTTACTGGTAAATTGTAGTCAAGGGCACTACTGCTGAACTACATTCCTAGCTACATAGTGTCTGCTATTTTCACATTTTCTCATGCATTGTATATATAAAGAATACCACATATTTAATTTAATTTTTATTGCTAGCATAGCCAACAAAGGCAGTAACAACACAGTATTCATTATCTCATAGTTATGTAAATCAGAAGTCTAAATGAGCTCACCCGTATTCTTCAGTTAGAGTCTCACAAGGTTGAGGTCACCTGGGCTAGGGTCTTATCTGGAGGTTCTGAGGAAAAATCCCCTTCCAATACTGTCAGCAGAATCCAGTTTCTTCTGGTGATGGGCCTGAGGTCCCCGTGTATGTCTATGTCATCTCTGTCTTCAGAGAACACCACATTCTTTTTCATGTGGCCCTCTTGAATTTTTAAAAGCCCCAGTGCACGGGGAGTACGTTTTACATTTGACCCTCTTAGTTTGCATCCTGTTCTTGAGAGTCATCTGTGGTGCAGCAGACACCAGCATGCAGCCCTTTTAATGAACTGAATAATGGCCTATTGCCTGAATAAACTGCAATATGCAATATATATTCATTCCTCTGTTGACAGGCATGTTGGTTGTTCAAACGTCTTTGCTATTGCAAATGAGGATTAAAATGGCAATCGATGCTCTTTATGGCCTTCACAAAGGCGACGTAAAAAGCATCCAGATACCGTGATAAAGCTGTGATGGAGAGATTTAGAAGGTGTTCTGGAATCTCCCTAGGGTACAGAGGTAAAGCTGGCTCACACTGAACAGAACTTGGCTTTGGAGCATTTGCTGTTGTTTATTTGTTTTGAGACAGGGTCTCACACTGGAGGGGAAAAGGGCCAGCCAAAGAAACCCACCCTGGCCCTGAAACCAGAGCCGGTGAAAGAAACACTTTAACCCTGAACCCAGAACCTAATAAACACATCCTGACCCTGAAACCAGAGCCAAAGAAACACACTTTGGCCCTAGAACCAGAGCCAGTGAAAGAAATATGCCTTGACCCTAAAACTAGAGCCAAAAGGCTGAAAAGGACCAGTAAAAGAAATAATTTGGCCCTGAAACTCTGCCCCTGACCAATGAAACCTACCAATCCCTGAGCAGGAAAACTAACCAATCCCTGAGCAGAAAAAACGTTGCTGAGACTTCCCTTAGGGGGACTGAACAGAAAAAAGTAACAACTTTTCATCAGAGCTGGAGGAGATTGCTACATTTCTGCAGGGGTTTCCAGAAGAAGCAACATCTTGGATGGAAAGAAGAAGCAGAGCTCTGCTGGGAAGCCCCCTTAAACGGAGGGCAGAGCAAAGCTCAGCTGCAATGGCTCTCTAGGAAGGAGCAGGATTGCTACATCCTGCGGGAAGACCCACCCCCCACTGCACCCCAGCTTCAGGTATAGCCTGATTTCCAGACAAGTCAGGATACCTTTCCCTCCAGAGCTGTAACACTCGCACAGGCTGTTTAGTCCAGGCTTACTTGGACTCATGATCTTTTTGCTTCCACCTCCCAAGTTATAGAAATACAGATGCATGCTACAATGTGTAGCCTGAACAGAAATTTGCTATTGGGCCTCAAATTACTTTCTACTGTGGTCAGTAGAATTTCAGCACATAGGAGTGAGAAGGTGGTGCATATTCAGTAGCCTCTTAGAATAATAGACAAAAAGGACCCTATATTGGAATACGAGATTGGACGAAGGAAGGAGAAAGCCTATTTCACAAGATCCTGTGAGGGCTGGATCTGAAATTGTATATGTTGGTAACTTACATCTAGATGCAGCATGTGATTGTTCTAGTTTCCTTTCTGCTGCTCTGATAAGATGTCCTGACCAAAGCAACTTAGGAGCAGAAATGGTTATTTGGCCTTCACTTGAAGGTTATAGTCCACCACTGAGTCAGGGCAGGAACTCAAGCAGGAACTTGAAAGCACTTGTTTGCTATTCCGCACAGCATTGCCTCTAAGGAACTCACTCACAGCTGAGAAGTACAATAGCAGACATCACAGGAAAACGCTTCTTTATGGATGGCTACCTCAAGCTCGTGCTCAACTAGGTTGCTTATACAGGCCAGGATCACTTGCCTAGAGAATGGTACTAACCAAGGTGGGCTGGGCCCCTGTGGTGGTTTGAATGAGAATTTCCCCGTAGGCATATATATTTGAGTGCTTGGTCCCCAGTTGGTGAAACTGTTTGGGAAGGATTAGAAGATGTGGCCTAGTTGAAGGAGTGTCACTGGGGGGTGGGCTTTGAGATTTCAAAATTCCATGCAATTCCTAGTTAGTGCATTCTCCCTCCTTCCCTACCCCCCCCCCCCACTCTTGCTATGGATCAGATAGAAGCTCTCAGCTACTGTTCTCACACTATACCTGCCTGCCTGTTGCCATGCTCCCTGCAGTAATTGTCAAGGGTTCTATTACCCTCTGGAGACATGAACCCCAAATGGTAAGTACTTGTTTTGGAAATACTTTTTAATTGAGGTGTGCTCATGGTTGTCCACAGTCATCTCGAAAGCATATCAGAACTCATGGGAACTACAGAATCATAGCTCCTTTTGCATTTAACATCATGTGCCATATAAAATAAATACACTTCCACAAATGGACATTTACTGGAGCACACAGTATGGTACACATTACAAAAATATATAACTGGTTGTTTTATAGACATATCCACCAATACAGACATAATCTTATTGTTTGTTACTACTATTATTTGTTTTTTTTTGATTACTAGATTGTTATAAACATTTTATATATTTTGTACTTTTATGCTCTCTACACATATTGCTACCATACAATTTTTTGCTCAGGCAGGTCGAAAGAGATGCTTTTGAATCATTAAAATACAATCACCAACACCTATTTTTTTCATCAATAAGAAATAGGGGCTGGTCAGATGGCTCAGCAGGAGGAAGTGCTTGTTGCTAAGCTTGACACCATAGTTAGATTCCCGTTGCTGTGGTAAAATGGTAAAACACCATAACCTAAAGCCACTTAGGGAGGGGAGGGTGTATTTGGCTCAAAGGATACAGTCTGTCATCAGGGAAAGCCAAAGCAGGGCCAGAGGCAGGAACCATGGAGAAGAGCTGTTTACATGCTTGCTTTCCATGGCTTGCTCGGCCAGTTTTCTTATATAGCCCAGGACCATCTGCCCAGGGCTGGCACTGCCCACACTGGGCTGCACCCTCCCACAACCATCAATTAATTAATTAATTAATTCGATTATCAGCTTGATACAGTACAAATTCTTATCCTAATAGTGAAATGTTTCACTGAGGCTTGCCCAGTGATTGAGAAAAACCAAAACTTATTATTAAGCCACAGTCATCCTAGGGTCCCCCCTGCTATGTAGCCTTCCTGGTTCTGTGGGTTGCAGTCTGATTGTTCTTTGCTTTATATCTAGTATCCACTTATGAGTGAGTACATACCATGTTTGTCCTTCTGGGTTTGGGTTACCTCACTCAGGATGATATTTTCTAATTCCATCCATTTGCCTGCAAATTTCATGCTGTCATTGTTTTTCTCTGCTGAGTAGTACTCCAGTGTGTATATGTGCCATATTTTCTTAATCCATTCTTCAGTCGACGGGCATCTAGGTTGTTTCCAGGTTCTGGCTATTATGAATAGTGCTGCTATGAACACAGTTGAGCATAAGTACTTGTTTTTTTTACAAGTTGCCTTGGTCATAGTGTTTTGTCACAGCAAAAGAAAAGTAACTAAGACAGCCCACCTATGTCAATTAACAAGACAATCTCCCAGAGACATGCCAACAGGGCATTTTGATCTAGAGAATTCCTCAAAGGAAGTTCTCCTTGAATATAACTCTAGGCTTCGTCAAGTTGACAGTTAAAAGTAACCAGGACAGACATGCTGTCCCTCTGGGCTGAATGTCTACATCTATCCAAAATTCATAGTTTGAAGCTCTAGTATAATGATAGTAGGTAGTCCTTGAGAAGGGAGATGATTAGATTGTGAACATCATTCATTAGGCAAGTAGAATTGGTACCCTTATAAAGAAATATTAGAGATGTCCACCCTTTACTTCTGATACATGAGGATACAAAAAGAAGGTACCATTCATAATCAAGGAAGCTGAGTCTCACAAGACACCAGATCTGCTGGTGTTTGGATGACCCATTTCTAGAACTACTAGAAATCCAAATATGTTGTTTTAAAATTATCAGGCTTATGGTACTTGTTATGACAGTTCAAATAAATCAAGACATCTGGGCATTGGGTACTGTTACAACACATGGAAAACACCATCCACAGACAGGAAATTTGAAGAAGAGCTAGGTTTCAGTGCCCACAGGGATACCAGATGGAGATGTACACAAGTTGTAGAGCCCATGCATCATTCAGAAAGACAAATATAGAAGAATGTGGAAACTGTGAGCTTAGAGAGGTTATGCTGGAAATGGAAAAACCTCAGTAGAATCCAGAACCTGACCTGAGTTCAAGTCATGTCAAAATTTTACTCAGTGCACTCAGTGTGCTGTGTCTGAGGGTTGACCCTGAAAGTAATGAGCTGAACACAGTAGCTGGTGGACGTGGGATGGACCACTGCTAGGTCAGTCATTCATGTACTGCTCAGAGATAGGAACACGTTCTGAGAAATACATCATTAAGCTAATTTTTCACTGTAGAGGAGCTCCCAGGAGCTCCTCCTTTTCTAGTCATTATCACTCCCACAGTTGTTATCAATAACGCAGATTTAGACTTCTGACAGGGAAGCATGTAGGCTGACTGCAGATCTTCATCTTCTCCAGATCTCTTGCTTCTCCAGATCCAATCCCGTCATCTCATCCCAAGCTCTATAGAGAACCGCCTGTTACAGTCCCCCTTTCCTTTCTGCCTCAGTCCACAATGGATCATAAAGATCTTCTCCTTCAACTTTACTTCCCCCAACTTATCCCGTTATCCCAGCCTCCAACACCAGCAGGCATTCCCTGGAATCCCACCAGCTGAGCAGGTCAGGGAAACAAGTAAGCTATCTGAAGACTGTCACCACTCCTTCCTCTCCTCCAAATCCAAACCCCGGTCTCATCCCTAGCTCTACAACAGAATACCTGCTGCATGCAGCCTTCTGTTCCCCTGTGCCCACATCGCCTATGGATTCCACAGACCTTTCCCCCCTAACCTCCACCCCCAACTTTTTGCCTTATCCTTGCTCCCAATTTCAGCAGGCATTCCATGCTAACCCATAGGCTGCTCCTCCCAGAGAAGCAGGAGGGCTGACTGCACATCTTCCCTTCTCCTTCTGTTCCTTCAGAGCCAATCCCCCAGTCTCATCCCCAACTCTATAGTAAACCTTCTGGGGTGACCTCACTTCACTCTCTTCCCCAATTCCAAGGAGACCTATAAACAGATCCTGGTGGACACACTCTGCTTTCTTCCTTCTGTGAACCCTGTCAGACCCCTAGCCTAACTCCATTCCTAAATGTCAGCTCCCAAATACCTAGAAACACATTTTTATCTGGAACCCCCAGTGGCTACACCTAACAGGTCCACAGAAAATTTCCTCCCAAGCAACACACAGCCACCACAGTCTCCTAAAATTTAGAGAGGCAACAGAAACCAAGGAACAAAACACAATCCAACAAATAAAAACCAGATATCGGCACTGAGAACTATAATCATCCCAATCCCAGATGCCTAGACGCCAATGTGAAAACACAATCAATAATAGCTAAGAGAGTATGTCTCCACTGGAGCCCAGAAATCCTACCCAGCAGGCTCTGAATATTCCAATATAGGTGAAACACAAGAGAAAGACATTAAAACAGCCTTTATGAATATGATAGAAATCCTTAAAGAGGAAATGAATAAATTCCTTAAAGAAATCCAGAGAAACACAAACAGTGGAAGGAAATGAATAAAAGTGCTCAAAGCCTGAAAATGTAAACAGAATCAATAAAGAAAACGAAAAAAAAAAAGAAAAAGAAAGAAAGAAAGAGAGAAAGAAAGAAAAAAAAAGAGAAAACCCCAAAACCTGAGGGAATTCTTGAAATGACAAAATTTAGAAAGTTGAACAGGAACTACAGAGGCAAGCTTCACCAACAGAATACAAGAGATGGAAGAGAGAATCTCAGACAATGAAGATATGATAGATGAAATAGATACATTGGTCAAAGAAAATAGTAAACCAAAAACATTCCTGACACTAATATCCAGGAAATCTCAGACAGTATGAAAAGACTAAATCTAAGAATAATAAGAATAGAGGAAGAAGAAACACATGTCAAAGGCCCCAAAAATATTTTCAACAAAATCATAGAAGAAAATTTTTCTAACCTAAAGAAGGAGATACCTATAAAGGTACAAGAAGCATACAGAACACCAAATATATTAGACCATAAAAGAATGTCTCCTTGCCATATAATAATCAAAACACTAAACATTCAGTACAAAGAATATTAAAAACTGCAAGGGGAAAAGACCAAGTAACATACAAAGCCAGAACTGCCTCATCAGATGTGCTGCAGACTATGAGAGACCACAGATACCAACCCAGACTACTATGCCCAGTAAATCTCTCAATCACCACAGATGGAGAAAAAAAAAGATATTCCATGATAAAGTCAAACTTACACAATATCTATCTACAAATCTAGCTCTACAGAAAGTGCTAGAAGGAAAACTCCAACCTAAAGAGGTTAACTACACCCATGAAAACACAGGAAATAAATAATCTCACATCAGCAAAACCAATAGAAGGGAAGCATGTGAGTGTGTATACACACACACCATCACCACCAGTGCTGCCGCCACTATGAACACCACCAACAAAATAACAGCAATCAACAATCAATTGGTCATTGATACCTCTCAATATTAATGGTCCCAATTCCCCAATGAAGAAAGTAGACTAACAGAATGGATGGGAAAACAGGATCCATCCTTCTACTGCATCCAAGAAACATACTCAATATCAAGGTAGGCATTACCTCAGGGTAAAGGGTTGGTAAAATATATTCCAAGCAAATGAACCTAAGAAACAAGGTGGTGTAGCCATTTTATATCTGATAAAATAAACTTTAAACCAAAACTAATCAGAAGAGATAGTAAAGGACATTATATACTCATAAAAGGAAAACAAACAAACAAACAAACAAACAAACAAAAAGCCACCAAGAGGACATTGCAATTCTTAAAATCTATGCACCAAACACAAGGGCACCCAAGTTTGTAAAAGAAACTCTAATACAGCTTAGATCACATATTGACCCCCACGCACCGATGGTGGGAGAGTTCAATACCCACTCTCACCAATGGACAGGTCATCCAGATAAAAACTGAACAGACATTAAAAACCAAATGAATCTAACAGATATTTATAAAATATTTTTTCCAAACACAAAAGAATATACCTTCTCTGCAACTCATGGAACTTTCTCCAAAATTGATCACATACTCAGACACAAAGCAAGTCTGAACAGATACAAAAAAAACTGAAATAACTCCTTGCATCTTATCAGACCACCATGGATTAAAGCTGGATAGAAACAACAGAAAGCTTACAAGCTAATAGAAACTGAACAACTCTCTACTGAATGAAAATGGGTCACAAGTGAAATTAAGAAAGAAATTAAAGGCTTTCTAGAATTGAATGAAAATGAAGACACAACATACCCAGACTTATGGGACAGGATGAAGGTGGTTCTAAGAGTTGGTTCTTTGAGAAAAATAAACAAAATAGACAAACCCTTATCCAAACTAACTAAAAGGTGGAGAGAGAGACAGAATATCCAAGTTAACAAAATCAAAAAATGAAAAGGAGATACAGCAATAGACATGGGAAAATCCAGAGAATCATAAAGACACACTTTAATAACTTTTATGTTATGGAATATCATTTTAAGGTATGTTACTTTTGTTTATGCTCTGGAACATTTGTTTAATGATGCAAAGATGTTTGATTAAATAAAATTCACCTATGAGCAGGAGGCTGCGTCAGCAACTAGCTGACAGGAAGTGGTAGGGAGGAGCCAGGTGGAGGAGGGTTTGTAAGGAGGGGTAAGGAGAAGCATGAGGGCTTTTTGGAGGATTCGAGCAAGGAGAGGAGGTGAGCTATTTGCTATTCAGCCTCTCTAAAGAGCAGAATTTCCCCCTTAACCTTTGAATCTTGAGTTCTTTAGAGGTACAGAGATTTAGTTAAGTTCCCTTGGTAGCTTTGAAAGAGTCAGTGCCTGAAGGAGCAGAATTCCATCCTAACCACGGCTGGTTAGCAGCAGAGTTGCAGTTACTATTTCGGACAGCCCTGCCTTAAAAGGCAGCAACAATTTTAAAAAAGGACAATACTTTTACTCCAACAAATTGGAAAATCTAAAAGAAATGGATAATTTCCTAGATACTTGTCAAAGTTAAGTCCAGATGAGATAAGCAACTTAAACAGAACTGTAACCCCTAGTGAAATAGAAGCAGTCGTTAAAATCTCCCAACCAAAAAAAGCCCAGGGCCAGATGCTTTTAGCCCAGAATTCTATAAGATTTTCAGAGTTAATGCCAATATTCGTTGAATTATTCCACAAAATAGAAACAGAAGGAACATCACCCAATTCATTTTATGAAGCCACAGTTATCCTGATACACATAAAGACCCAACAAAGAGAATTACAGACCAATTTCCCTTATGAACATAGACGCAAAAATATTCAATAAAATACTCGCAAATTGACTCTAAGAACACATCAAAAAGATCATCTACCATGATCAAGTAGGCTTCATCCCAGAGATGTGGGGATGGTTTAATATATAAAATCAATAAATGTAATCATCATATAAACAAAATGAAAGTAAAAACCACATTATCATCTCATGACAAAATCCAATATCCCTTTATGATAAAGTCCTGGGGAGATTAGGGATACAAGGGACATACCTAAACATAATAAAGACAGTTTACAACAAGCCCATAGCTGCATTAATTTAAATGGAGAGAAACTGAAATTAATTCTACCCAAATCAGGAACAAGACAAGGTGGTCCACTCTCTTCACACATATGCAATATAGTACTTGAAGTCTTAGCTAGAGCAATAAGACAACTGAAGGAGATCAAAGGCGTACAGATTGGAAAGGAAGAAGTCAAAGTATTTTTATTTACAGATGATATGATAGATGATATGATAGAATACATGAGTGACCCTAAATATTCCACTGAAGAACTCCTACAGCTGATAAACCTTTTCAGCAAAGCGGCTGGATACAAAATTAACTCACAAAAACCAGTATGGAGAGACAACTAGAACTGAGGGGTGGCAAAGAAACCTAGCAGTGGAAACGTCTTCAAATATATGAAGGCAATCCTAATGAAGTCTCCAAAGAATGGCGAGACAGAGTCCTACCTGGCCATGTCTTGTCATCAAAGGAAGCTCCCAGTACCAGGACTGGGTTACATCCAATTGAGTTGTTGGTCAAAGGGGTCCCATGAAAATCCCCAAACAACCCAGACTCTTGCCAAGACAATAGGTTGTTCTCCCCAAACTGACAGCAGGCCCCATTATTGAAGACAACATCTACACAACTCATTAAACATGGAGTGGTTGAGCTGGTGCCTACATAGAACTTTCGTTCCTTTGTTCTAGTGTCTTTGGTATAGGAAGGTACTCTGCAGGCTATCAAAAGAGAAACATAAACACCAACTCAGCCACAAACCCTTTGGCTTACAATGCTCTCCTACCTGCAAAATATGCTAGGGAAACTGTGACACAATTGCAGGAGTAACCAATCAACATCTGATTTGACTTAAGACCCATGCCACAAGATGAAACTTATACCTGACATTGCCTGGGCGATCAAGAACCAGAGAATAGACAGCCTAGAGACCTAGGGTAAAAACCAAATACTACTGGTCCTAAAAAATGGTGAAAAATGACTCCTAATGATATTCTGCTATACTCATAGATCAGTGCCTTATTCAGCCATCATCTTCCTCTTGTAGAAGACAGGAACAGATGCAGAGACCCACAGCCAAACAGTATGCAGAGAGGGAGAGACTTAGAAACAAACAGCTCTAAATGGGATGTCTCCATCAAATTTTTTCCTCAGATCTCAGGGAATCCTGTGGAAGAGGAGGTGGAAAGAACATAAAAGCCAGGGTGGATGGAGGATACCAGGAGAATAAGGCCCTCTAAATCAACTGAGCAAATCTCATGTAACTTCACAGAAACTGAAGCAGCAAGCACACGGCCTGCAGGGGTCTGCAACAGGTCCTCTGCATATGTACTATAGATTTCAGTTTAGTCTTTTTATAGAACTCCCGAGTGTGTGAATGAGTGGGTCTCTGATTTTTGTGCCTTCTCTTGGGTTCTTTACCTTCTGTTGGTCTGGCTTGTCCAACTTTTGGTGATGGTTTTTGTTTTATCTTATCGCATTTTATTTTGTTCTGTTGTGTTGTTTTCTCTTAGAAGCCTCTCATTCTTTTCTAATGAGAGACAAAAATGGAGTGGATCTGGATGGGAAGAGAGGTTAGGAGGAACTGAGAGGAATAGAGGGAGCAGTAACTGTAATCGGGATGTATTGTATGACAAAAGAATCTGTTTCCGCTGTTCAATAACCAGGGGTCCAAGCCAGAGACTCCCAAAGCCCCAAACCCCCAGAGCAATGAGGAATGCCAATAGGAAACCTTAAGGACTCCTTGGAAACCTAAATCCTTCTGTGCCTAATTCCCAGGACTTCTGAATTTATAGTGTAAAATAACCACATTTTTAAAGTAATTTCAAATTTTTAATAAATGCATACATTTTTCAAAAACCAAAAAAGAATCTATTTCCAATAAAAGGGAGAAAAAGAATCCAGTTCTAATGCCAAAGATGAGTTCTCTTTTTTTCTAAACCTCATGCCAAGGACCTAACACATTAGAGACTATGTGTCTGGATTCTGTCCGTCTGTGTTACATTCTGTCACACATGCATGAGATTCTATTTCTACATCCCATAAACATGGTGTAATTTGTTTGCCTCTCTTACTTCTGGTGCACATTTGGGTACATTTCATTACTTTTATAGGACCCGAGATCAAACAGATTAGGGTCTCAGACATAGCAAGCACCCCTCTGCCACTGAGCTTCCTCCCCAATCCTTCCATCAACAACACACTTGGGGAAGTCTGATGAATAACTGTATCTTGTGTTTTTAGGCTGCAGTTGTGAGCAGAATTGCTGCACAGTTTGGCAGTTGTATCGTATTTATTTATCTTTCATTGACAAGCACGGATTGATCACCTTTCTGTACGTTTGCTGGCCACTCACATATACCGTTTTGTATTGGATTGTCTGCCACTTGTATTGATTTGTGGAAGATCTTAGTTTTATTCCTTGTAATTGATGGTTTTTCTGGGTACAGTAGTCTGGGCTGGCATCTGTGTGATCTTTCAGAGCTTGCAGAACATTCAGTGTAAGTCCAATCTGAGGTACGTGTAGCTACACCACAGTCACACTTCAAAACATTATCACTTTAAGAATTAACGTACGTTCCTTAAAATATACAAGTAAAATTCAAGTATGTGATAGAGTCAGAATGTTCCTCCCACTGCTGAGGCAACATAAGCAACGCAAGCAACAAACAATGAACACTGTGGGGTTTCTCCTGGTCACACCGCATGAATGGGACCCACTTTACAGAGGAGGAAGAGAGGGCACAGCGAGGAAAGGCGGCTTCTGTGGGAATAACACCGAACCTGGACTTGAACCCAGGAATCCTGTCGCCCTCATGCCTTCTCCTTCAGAACCTTTGGTTTGGAGGGCCACTCATCTCAGAATCTGCCCCTAACATACGCTGTCCTTTCCGGGACTCCAACCAGTGCTGGGACACAAGAGCAAGGGGGGTCAGCACTTGTGGATCTTGAGCTCCACGTAATCAGACTTGATGGTCTCCGTGTTCTGAGGATGCCGGGGCTTCAGGCCTTGGAAGGAGAGGGAGGCATAGTGGAGTTCAGGCTCATCCTCCAGGGTGTGTGGGACTACGGAAAGAGGTGGCTGTTCTTTCTGGTTCGGTGACCCTGATGCATTCAGGTGACCCTGAAACCCAATTAGAGAAGGGCAACAGTGAAGACTTTGCAGACGGCAGCAAGAACTACCAAAGGCCCTTGGGGCTTAGCCAGGCATTTGTTCACTTGTCTACTTCACATACATTTCCTGAGTGTTCACTCCATGCTTTCACTCACTCACCTTAACTTTAGTGATGTGTGAACATGAAGATGAACACATGTCTACATCCCTTCTCTACGTTCCCCCGGTGGGTGCCTATGTGCACATACACCTACATACACAGCACTTGTAATCAAACCAGGACCTTGCACAGAGTAGTCAAGGGCCCTAACAATATCTCCACCCCGTTCCCAGCTAATTTTAAGGGTCTCACTGAGTCTTCACAACCCCCTCCTTTCCCACTTTATGGATGTGAACATAGTCTGGTCCAGGTTAAGTAACTCACAAAAGACAGCACCAGATTGACAAAAACAAATGAAGGGAAAGCCAGGTGTATCTGCCAGCAATCCCATCACTTGGGAGACTATAGAAGGAAGACTGTGTCTGGGGCAAGCTCTGGCTCCACAGTGAGTTCCAGAACAGCCTGGGCTACACAGGGACCCCAAAATGTACATAAGTGAAATTTGGAAAACAAAATGAAAACTTTATCTAATTGTAATCTGTTGGGCAGAAGCAAGGAGTTACAGTGAGCTCTCAAGAAGCTAGGAATAGACCCACCCTACCCTGGTGGGGCTCACAGTATATGGGAAGAGCAGGGACAAGCCTGAGACTTCAAGAGGCAGGTGATGGTCTGCCTGTCAGAGGCAGGGATATTTTAACTGATACATGGAAGATGTATAGGCTCCATTGAAGGAGAGATCAGGAAGCATCTGCCCACGGAGTCTGGACATTCTGTAGGTCTTGATGTTAAATATGGTGCGAGCCACCTGTGGCACATGTAAGGGAATCTCAGCGGAGATGTGCTGTGAGAACAAAGTATACACTAGATCTGAAAGGCTGAGTACCCCAAATTAAGAATGTGAGTGTGTCAATAATTTTTACATTTGGTTATTGATAACAATTAGAACCACAGTCATTTGGTTGTGTTGTATGGAATGAAATTTGATATTATGTGCTTCTGCTTTTAATGGGACTAATGCAGATTTTATGTTATACATGTGACCAACAGTCTATTTCTTTCCTTTTTTTTTAAATCTTGAAATTAAGTCTCTAAGAAGCCCAGACTCTCCTGCAATTCCCCATGTAGCCCAAGATGGCCTCAAACTTTACATTTTCTTTTCTCATGCTTCTCAAGTGTCAGGAATATAGGCATGTGCCACCAAAGTCCAACCTCCTGGTGTTTCTGTCTCTCTCTGTGTCTTTCTTTCTGTCTCTGTCTGTCTGTCTGTCTGTCTCTATTCTTCCTCCTCCCCTTTCTCTCTTTCCCTACTGGGGATGGAACCCAGGGTCTCACACATGCTAGAAAACTACGAGAGGGCTACATCCCAAGTACCTCACTGTTAAATTCTGGGCAAGCATTCCACCTCTGAGCCACACCCCAGTCCCAGCTGGTTCTAACCAAGTGCCCTACCCTTTAGCTACAACCCCAGCCCATCACTGGTAGATTCTATGCAGGCATTCCACTTCTAAGCCACATCCTCTGTTTCTCAGTGATGGATGCAAGGCAAGTTCTCTACTGCTGAGCCACGTTCCTAGCTCTTTTCACTTTGGATTTTATTTGGATCTCATAAGTTACCCTAGTAGGCCCTCAGCTCACTTGGTAGTTTATGCTGGCCTTGTACGCCCCATCCTCCCACCTCAGCCTCCTAAATGCTGAGATTATAGGTCTGCCCCACCATGCCGCACCATGCCCCACGTGGCATTCTATTTCTGTTTAACAACACGTATTTGGACTGCAAGGACCAAGCAGAACTCAATAGCTGTTTGGAATTCCTTCATGAAAGTTTACTGTGGACTGATGAAGCCAGTGCTGAGGCCCAGGGAAAGGCTGTGAAAACTTGACAGGAAGTAGCTACCTGGGAAGAGCTTTGCCGACAAGAACAGTAGGCAGGCCTGGGTAAATACCTGAAGCAGGAGATGGAGGTAGGGACAAATGCCAGGTCCCCAGCCTGCAGCTGGAGAAGGAAAGTTGGATGTTGGAGAGGCATTTGGGGAAACAGAAGCTCAGTATTGATGCGCTGGGTACCTGGTTGGAGTATCTTAAGGAAACTCTGGATGAAATCATGCTTGAACCATTTGTGATGGAGCCAGGGCTCTCGGCAGGATGGTTGTCTTCCATGCTTGCTCCTTTCAGGGCTGATTTCTTCCTGAGGAACTTCATTCTGGAGAAAGGGATCAGTTTTCTTTTTTTGTTTTTGTTTTTGTTTTTTGTTTGTTTGTTTTTCCCATCTCTGCTGGATGGATTTTCGGACCAGGGAAGACCAGGTACAGAGGCTTGGGATGGGGCTACTCTGTGGATTAAAGATCCTCAGTGGGTGAGACTACATGATTTGAACAGACTCTACACCTGGTCAAGGTAGCAAGAGACTTCTGCTAACTCTGGCCCTGGGTCATTATCTTACTGGGCTGAATTTTAGAGATTCTTTAAGCAGTCCTCAATCACTACATGAAGCCTTCACCAAATGGGGCCACCACTCACATGAAGTAGATGAAGCAGAAGCAGACAGCAAGCAAGGCCATGAGACCAGTTCCTCCGATGGCCCCTTGGACCACTCCTGTACTGGTTTCTGATGTGTCTGTTAACAAGAAAGAGCTGGTGTGATGGAAAGTCGTCCTCTCAAGCAGTCATCTTAGCATCCAACCTTCTTTAGTCCATTATTTGTAAGAATGTCCATTCCAACTCTGGTTTAGGTCCCTACTTTCCCGTGGGTGTATGTGACTACAGCCTCCTGTCCCCAAACCTCCTGCAATCCAACAGTAGGAAACCACGAACACTAGCCCCACTTTAACCGAGTCAGCCCTAATCTGTTCACTCCCAATGTCTTGTACAATCCAGACAGAAGTCACCCCTTCCCTCACACGTTACCCTTTGTGACCTCTTGACCCGGCAGCAGTAAGACAGTGACACTCTGAACCCCATTGTCATTCCAAGCCTCACAGCTGAGTCTGTGGCCAGCACTGAACTCCATGCTGAGGCTCAGGTTGCTGTTGGCCCATGGTCCTGTGGAGCTGGAGGTGACCGTGAAGGAGACATTGCTGCTGTTCCCCTCCAGCAGCCCCTCCCCCAGCCGCCAGCGCAGGGACGGGGTGGGCCAGGCTCTGGAGGAGCAGCTGCAGTGCAGACCCTCAGCTTCCCAGGAGCAGGAGGGCACCAGCAGCTGTAGAAGGCCTGGGGAGTGGAACACAAAGAGAGGTATCAGAGGGGCTTCCCAGATTGTGATCACAGTGCCACACGCCCATTATCTTCCAACTCACTCCTTACGCTGAGGTTCACAAAGGCCTCCTGAGCACTCAGATTGTTCTGAGCTCGGCAGATGTATTTTCCATGGTCCTCCAACTCCACCCTCGGCAGCTGCAGTTCCTCAGTAGAGAGCTGGAGAGGCCTCTCGGTCAGGCGCTCCCAGCTCAGCACGGCAGGGGGGTTGCTGTCGGCCACACAGACCAGGCTCAGGGACTCACCCTCTTGAATATGCAGAGATGAGCCACTGTGCAGGACTTGAGGCTCTGTGGAAGCAGAGAGAAGGCCAAGCTGGTCGCAGAAGGCTTTGCCTTTCTTCTCCTTTTCCCACATCTGTCTTTTCTCTTCTGCTGGCTGACGGCCTCACGCCATAAAGAGTGAAGACAGACAGCATCTCTTAGAAGGGTGAGGTCATCAGAACCACCTTGGGTTCCGTTCTTCTCTGCCTTACTTGCCCTGGAGAGTTTACCCTTCTGTCTCTCAAGAGCATCTCACTAAGGCCTGCCTAATTCAGCTGTGTCTGAGGAGCTCACAGTCTCAGGGGCAGGTGCCCAAAGCAGATGGCACAGCACGGTGGTGAGTTTTATGGTGGATTTGTCTCAAAAGCCCAGGGAGATTCTCAGGACAAGGAGGTCTTCCAGGAGGAGGAAGGCTGAGGGAGGATGTGAAGAACAGTGGAGCCAATGCCAATGTTCTGTCCACGGTGAGACAAAATCACTCTATGCTAGCTGACGGACACTAAAAAGTCCCTTCACCTGGCAAAAAACTCTCTTCAGATGACTTTGGAAATTATCACAGACCAATAAATACAACTTATTGATATTATTATTATTATTATTTATGAGAGAGGGTCTCATATAGCTTGGACAACTTCAGACTTACTATGGAGATGAGGATGACTGAATTTCTGAGATTCCTGCTTCTGCCTCTCAAGTGTTTGGGTTATAGGAGTGCGATTACCATGCTTGGTTTATGCAATGCTGGGGATTCTGCCCAAGGTTTCCTGCACACTGGGATAGCATGCTGCCAACTGAGTCACACCCACAGCCCATAAGTAATACTTAAACACCGTAAAAGAGACTCAGTTTCTTGAGAGAATAACGTGAATGAAAACTACAGTGACTTCATTTGTGACATGAGGGAGGGGAGTATGTTTGTTAAAGAGAGAAAGACATTGTTCCTGTGGATATGAATAAGACAAAGTCTATGGTGTGCAATTGGCAGTGTGTGTGAAATACAAATGACCCTTTGTTCTGGAATTTTCTTCCTTAGGAAATGATTTTGTGGACATGGCCACAAATGTAGAGTTTTCATGTAAGTCACTTATTGAATAAAAGACAAGGAATGCCAGTTTTCTGTCAAGACATAAGATAGTAAACACTTTATCATAACATTAGAAAACCATGGAGTTACGTCTACGTGTGACGGAGGAAGTCTCCAAGAAAACTAAGTTTGAGGGGAAAAATTAATTCAGTCACTTGCCATTAACTGACACATGTATCATGACAGTGTGGGTTTGACCACGAAGGAAAGCATAAGGATAAGTAAGAATTAAGTTTGTAGAAGAAGCAAGAGGTGAGACTTGAGACAACCTCAGACACCTAAGGTAGGCTTTATTCAACGCCAGAGGGCATCTCCAGATTGGGTTACACCATGATCAGGGATCAGGTCTCAGAAATACAGTGATCAGAGTTCAAGATGGTGCAGGTTATATGCTTCAAGCTGGGGTTTTGAACTAAGGACAGGAAATGGGAAGAGAGGAGGGTTAGGAGCAGAAGGAGGAAGTTAGCTGCTTCCTCATAGACAAGCTGGTTTCAAGACTGTCGGGGTCTGTTTTCTTTTTTTGCAACCACTGAGTGTCTAGGGTCAGGATCAGCTGCTTTGCTTCTGCAATCCCCAAAGAGCAGGCTTCTTGTAACTATGAGTTCAGTTTACGGCCTTGGCTTTTGGGGGGTTCTTTTCTTTAGTAATCTCATTAACAAAAGGTCTAAGCTGTAGCTTAGTGATATAGTTCCATCCTATATAAATAAGTAAATAATAAAGAAAGAAAGAAAAAAAATGATAAAGTTGCAAAGTGGTGTGTGAAGAAGGTATGTGTTTCTCCTCCCACCTGGTGTGGTGTGCATGCAAGACTATCTGTGTATGGTCAACTGACACAGGAGAACATTAGACACCAAGAGCTTTTAGTATTAATTTTTTATATGGTCAGAATTATATTGCATTAAAATCCATATATTGGAGCCCCAACCACCAATATAATGGAGATATTTGGGAGGTAATTACGGTAAATGAGACCATAGGATAAAGGTGTTGATGGTGGAATTAATGGGGCTATAAGAAGATAGCAGAGTGCTTGTGTAGTCTGTTGCTGCTGTTTAAAGACGTGAGTAGAGAGAAGACCATCAGTAGCACAGGCACGGTACCCTCACCAGGAGCTAGCCCCTGGAACTGGAGCTCCTGTCCTTCAGAGTTAAGGAGCCTGTGTTTCTGCTGTGTAAGTCACCCCCTCTATCATATGACAGAGGTTGAGGCAGGATAAAACACGTCTCACACTACATTTGACAAAAATCACCTCACAGAGAGGAAGGGAGCTGGGAAACAGGCCAGACTCGGGTGCTAAGGGGAGCGAGGGCAGCCTGAGGATGAAGACAGTCTTGGCACTGGAGGCTGCCACTGTGTCTTGAGAAAGACAGAAGCCATGGGCATTTGGGGTAGAGTGCAGTGTGTGGGTGAGGGGTGAGTGGGGATGCCATATCACCCCTTCCCCATCCTGAACCTCTTCCCGCCTGAGCTCCAGAACATCTGCTTATCTCTGTGGGCAGCACCCGCCCCAGGGAGGAGAGGTTCCCCCTACCTGTGTCATCTCCCCGGGACGCCCTGATGGTCAGCTTCTGTGGAGCATCTGGGCAGAGAGATAGGGTCATTCTCTTTTCAGAGAGGAGGTGGCTGCTGGTATTTCACCCCAGGGCTCTTTTCTTCTCCCACACTCCTGGCTTTCAGGACCCACCAACCAGTTCTACCTCCTCCATCCCACACCCCTAATATCCCTTCCCCGGGGACCCAGGTATCCTGCCCTGGCACTTACAGGTGACAGCGAGCTGTTCAGTCCTCTCTACCATAACACCAACACCAGGGAAGGTCACCTGACAGGTGATGTTGGTGCCATGGTCCTGGGGCCTGGGTATGAGGTTCAGCTCTGAGGAGAGGGTGGTCCTGGGGCCCAGGGAGGTGAGGGCAGATGACATCCAGGAAAAGATGGGGGCTGTCCCCTGCTCACAAGCCCAGGGCAGAGAACAGATCAGTTGGGTGGAAGTGCCGGACACCAGGGTAGGTATGATTTGGAAGTTGGGGGTCTCAGTCAGAGCTGTACAGAGAGAGATAGGGACACAAGACATGGTGGGGATCACTATGTGTGACTCTACTTCAAGCCAGGCTTCTCCCCCCAACCCCCCCAACCCCCCCAACCCCCCCCCCCCCCCGCCGCCCACCTCATTATGCACCCAGAGGCTTTGGAACAAGGACCCACACACAAACCCTCATCACATACCTATCACATGCACAGAGAGCTTCTTAGTCAGAAAACTGTATTTCACAGATCCAGCCAGCCTGAAGAAGTACACTTGTGTGTCACTTCTCTTTGCGTCTCTGATCTCCAGGGAGCAATTTTGGGTGTTTGGTCCCCCCATGAGATGGAATCGACCTTGAGCTTCCTTCTGTACTGATCGATTTGGGTCATTTGTAGCCACCGGAGAGTCGCGGTTTATACTGGCCCCATCCTGGAACCAGTAGCCAAAGACAGAACTACTGGAAGTGGGGTAACGGACTTGGCAGGACACAAAGACGCAGAGACCCTCCTGTACCGTCACTGAATCAGTCACTAAGAGCTCATAATCCCCCGTCTTAGCCAGGGACCCTGCAAAGAAATGAGAGTTATCTTGGTTCCGTTCCACCAGCCCTGTCGCTATCCCTACTCACCTGCCCAGAGCAGGGACAGTAGCAGGGGCCGAAGCATCACACAGTGGAAGGTTCTGCGCTCCTCTGGGTGGTCAGAGAAAGGAGACTTGATCAGTTTGAAGTGGGTCCTTGGGTGAGAGTGACAGACTTCCATGTCACAGGACTGAGAAGACGTCCCCCTGAAAGCCCAGGAATGAGGACAGAGAGCGACTGACCACAGAGGAGGAACTTTCTACCCACAGGTTATCAGAGCTGTCAAGGCCCTTGGAGAACAAGCACTTCCACTTTTCACGTGGGGTATCATGGGAGCCACAGTCAGTGAGAAAGACCCACCCTCTGCTCCTGAATCCTGTCTGTAGCATTTGTTTCTCATTTGTCTTTATTAAGAGTCTGATGGACCTCATGCAGATATACAAATAAAAGTAGAAAAAAAAAGCCCTTAAAAAAAAAAAAAGTCTGATGGCCAGAGATATGGCTCAGCAGGTAAAGGCACTTGGCACTAACCCTGATGGCCTGAGTGTGATCCCAGGACCCACATTGTGGAAAGAATGAACTGACTCTCAAAAGTTGTCCTTTGACCCCCACTTGTGCATGGTGGCACACCCATACCACAGTGGGCATGCACATACACACATAAAAATAAATGTAATAAAGTTTTTTTTAATGCATAAAGAGAGGGAGACTGGGGCACTCACTGCCTAAATAAGTTTCCTATTGCTGTTATAAAATATCCTGACAAAACAACTTAAAGAAATATTTATTTTGTCTTAGAGTTTGAGGTTATGGTTTATTGTGGTGGGGAAGTCATGATGGCTACAGTGTGCAATGGCTGGCCACATTGCACCTTTGGTCAGGAAGCAGAGCGAGAGATGAAAGAATGTTCTCAGCTCCCTGGATAGTCTAGGATCCCAGCCTATGGAATGGTGCCACTCAAAGTGGGTGGGTTTTCTCACTCAACTAACCTACTCATGATAATCACCCCCTGGCATGCTCAGAGGCCCATCTCCCAGGTCAGTCTAGATCTCAAATTTCCAACTGAGGTTAAACATCACAGACATAGACACACACAGGGCATCCACATGAGGACATGGGGAGAAGACTCCATCTGTAGGCCAAAGACAGAGAAGCCTTAGGAGGAATTTTTCTTTTAAATGTTGATCTAAAACTTCCAGCTTCAGTACTGAGAAAAATAAACATGTTGTTGAAACTGCTCGGTGTGAGTGTGAGTGTGTGTGTGTGTGTGTGTGTGTGTGTGTGTGTGTGTGTGTGTTAGTCAGGGTTCTCTAGAGGAATACAATTTTATGTGGGTAGTCCAACAATGGTTGTCTCACACTAGAGAGGCCAAGACTGGTAGTTGCTGGTTCACAAGGCTGGGTATCTCTGCAGTTCCTCTGAAGGACTGGAGAATTACTAGAGAGCTGCTGGTCCTCAGTCTGTATTGAAAGCTTGAAGAAACTGGTACTAAAATCAGTGAAGGAATGAAGGAGCAGCATGATGCAGTTGGGAGGTCTCCTGTTCCACACAGGAGATGGGTGAGCCCATGAACTCACACCACTACCTCACACTGGGATCTCAGTGAATAGATGGGTTCTGAAGACTCTTCTCTTGGTAAGGGGTATGTATGATGGGGTACAGATGCTCCTCTTCTGTTTTGTTCCTCAGCCCCAAGTCTTAAACCAACTGGCTTTGTCAATACACACGAGTCCTCTTTTGGCTGCCTCTTGCATTACTTCTGAGGATTATCATTGGGCTTAGAGAAAGGAGAAGGAGGTGAGTCAATGCCATCTTTTCTAGACCAGAAGTCTGCCAGCACCCTGTAATGAGACCACCCCAAAGCAAAATATAGTCCAATGGCCCAGAGCTCTACTCGCCATCACTGATTGGCTGACACACACAGGGCACAGACAAGGAAGGGCATGCATTTTCATCCGCTAGTGGCTCTTGTTGTTGTAGGGTATCCACTGGAGAAGACTGCTCAGACATGGATTTAATCCAATAGGAAGACATTATTAGCTGGTCGGCAACTACACTGGGTATTGAGGATCCCAAAGTAGCCCTGAGCCTTTCTCAGGGTGAGCTTTTAAACACAAAAACCATATGCTGGGTTGACATATGCTGGTGTCTAGCTCTACAAAGCCCAGGGTTCACCGTGTCTTTGCTAAATGAGTAAATGAATAGATGCTAGATTCAGTCCACCCAGGAGCCTCCCCCTTGCAAGATTTAGTTCACCTAAATGAATTAGGTCTTTGTTTTCATTTTGGTAAGTGGTGCTAAGTACTGAGTTGTGTGGCCTGAATGATATTTCCATCATGGAGTCAGTTATGTTAAGGTCTGGGGGTCTGTTATATGATGGCTGTGAATCAACTCTGCAAGGCACTTGCTCTGTCTACCTGAATGATTGACCATGTATTGGTCCCTTATGGCTTCTGATTGGTAGCAGAATAGGGGGCCAGCCATGTATGGCTGCTGAGTAAATTAGGAAATCACTGCTGGGAATCCAGGTCTGTGCTGTGCCCTTCTTCCAGCCTGTGTGTCTGGTCAGAGCTTGACTGGCCATCCCAGGGTGCCTGACCTGTTAGTGAATCTGACAACAGTCTGTGAGGAACCTGGTTGGGAATGAACACCCTGGCACCAGGATATATAGAGATCTCCCAGTCAGTCAATGTAGCCAGTGCGTTGTTGGACAATGCAGGAGGTCCCCAAATGCAAGGTCCCTTAAGAGCTTCCTACTGGAAAGTGTGCACCGTTAAACTCAGCACAAGTCTCTCTCAATGACCTCAGCTTGGTATCTGCACATCCTTAATCATCATCACTCACCTTTTCATCCTATTGCACTTCAGACACTTGGTCACCATGATATCACCAAGATACCACCTGGTTATCTTGTCACTTCTCTGTCATCTGGTCAGTCTATCACCTCTCAGTTGCCTGGCCAGCATGTCACCCCTCAAATCACCTGTCATATGCAGAGATATGGTTCCTATAGTAATTAAACCTTGTGGCTCCTTTTGCATCCCCACAAAAGGGAAAGGAGCCTGCATCATCCCTCTGTATTTCCAATGTCCAGTTATTACTTTGTGGGACCCAGGGCATGTGAAATTGTCCCTGGATCTCCTTTCGAACTGATGTTTGTGACCACTAGAGAGTCATGATCTTGTTGGCCCCTACATGAACCAGTATGCTGAGATATGGCCAGCACTAGGGTTTAAGTAGGAAAAGAAGAATGTGAGGGCATGAGGATGCATAGACTGCCCTGCTCTGTACCAATTTCTGTACTTCCAGCATGTCCCCATGATCGCTGTCCTCACATTTTGTATCAAAAAGAGGGTCTGCTTCAAGTGCCCAGGCTATCTATCTGCTCACGCCGAGGACAGCAGTGTTGAGAAGGGCTTGTGGCTCCTGTGAGTGACCAGAGACAGAAGGTCACACAAGGAGAGAGTACTAAAGAACCCACGGAAGCTGGAAAGGACCCAGAAACTCCAGTTCACAAAAGAGGAAGCACAGACCATAAGGAGCTGGAGCTTCTGCTCTCTGCCCAGACCCGATGGCAAACACGGAGACATCAGGGATCTATAGAGAGTTGGGTAGAGAACATTTCCTACCTCATCTCACAAACTTACAAACAATACCAGTGTTGGACTTGAACTGAAATGAGAGTTGGGGTCTTCCTATTTAATTATTTTGTTATCTAATTTAATGTGTTAAAACAAAATCTTTAAACATGATCATCAAGTGCTTTGATATTTAACCAATTCTGACACTGTTTTTTTTTGGGGGTGGGGTGGGGGAAGTCAAGGTCTTGTTATCTAGCCCAGGCTGGCTTTCGACTCATGGTACCCTGCCTCAACCAGGTCCCTCACAGACTGTTGTGTCTGTGTGAGTGTCAGGGATAGGGGAGGCTCTTAGGTGAACTAAAAGTGGCAGGGGGAGGCTCCTGGGTGGTCTGAATGTAGCATCCATTCACTTACTCATCCAGCAAACATACTGAATTCTGGGCTTTGCAGAGCTAGACACCAGGAGAGACCCTTGTGTTATGGTACCCACCTGGAGCTGTCCCCATGCCTCACTCCTGAACACACACACACACACACACACACACACACACACACACACTTCTGTCTTCAGAGCTGTTAGCACTGGGCAGTTCACCAGCTGCTGTGCCGGTAAATTTGGTGTATTTGTAAAACGTGGGCTGGGGATTCTTCCTTCACAGCTGTTCATTCGTGCTGCCCTGGGTATGTTGTGGGTGGAAGCGGTATGGAGCCCTCACCATGTGTGTCTGTACTTCCCTCCTCGCTGCTAATCTACATCTGCCAGTCAGATAAGCATCAGAAGGAACTACATTGTCGGCATGACTGGACTGTACAGCAAAGTGTTTGGTTCAGCCCACATGGTTCTCAATTCATCACAGCATTTGGTGTTAACAGGAGTTGAAATTTTCATTTTTACCCTTTTGGCCAGTCTAATTGGTATGTGCTGGTGGCTCATTCTAGTTTTAGTCTGTGATTTCATAATGGCCATTGGTGGTAAGCTTGTTTTAACATGGCTATTACCCCATTTTATCTCCTCTGTAGTGAGGAGGTGGTTTTGCAGTGGTCATGTGCGGTGATATTTTGTCTGTGTTCTAACAAACAAAGCTTGCCTGGAGATCAGAGGGTGGAGCTAAGCCACTAGTTAACCATAGAGGCCAGGCAGTGGTGGCGCACACCTTTAATCCCAGCACTTGGGAGGAGGAAGCAGGAAGATCAGGAGTTCTAGGCCACCCTGGGCTACATGAGATTGATCCAGTCTAAAAGAGAAAGAGCCACGTGGTAGAAGTTCACATCTATAATCCCAGCACTAGGGAGGTGGAGACAGGAGCTTCCCCTTTCAGTCCGAGGATTTGGAAGAGATAAGAAGTCTGTCTGGTGACTGACTTCACTGATCTATCAGCTTTCAGCATTTATCCTGATATCTGACTCCAGGTTTTTATTGTTAAGACCAATTAGAATTCATGCTACAGTCATGGGAAATACACATTATATCATTTTAATCACCATGGTGCACAGGTGAGTAGCTTTAAGGGTGCTCACTGTGTTGTATAATCATCACCACCATCAGACTCCAGATCCTCTTCTATGTCCTCACAGTAGAGCTCTGTTCCAGAGACAGGACGCCTGGTGCTAGGGAACCCCAGTGCTATTATCCAAGGACCTGTGCTGAACCCCTCAGTCAGGAAATATACTAGATACCAAGCAATCTTTGCATGAATGAAGATGAGCTAGTTTGAAGTGAAAAACTGTTGTTAGGATGTGAGATGACTCTTGCTCCACAGCCTCAGCATTTCACTGCCTTTCCTCTGCCTCCGCTACTCTAAATCTCAGCCTCTTTCTGTGAGTATCACACTCTAGGCCAGCTTCTGCTTCTGAGATAGACAGGGCTGACTCCGAATGTTAAAAGATCATGGATTTTTAAAGACCCTAACCCTTCAGGCTTACACCCCCCAAGCCCCAGGAGAATGAGGAACTAAAAAGCTAGTTCCAAGGGCAGACTGACTCAGCCATTACTCAGCTACCCCCCTGCCACAATGTAACAATACAAAGAGATTTCTATTAAGAGATGCACTCAACTGTGACTGGGATAATTGCAAGTGTTCCAGGAAGGACCACTGTGACCTTTGTGTAAGCTCCACTCCTGTCCTGATACCCGCCTTGAGGTTTCAGGAAGAATGTGCATGCGGACATGACTGTACCCACTCTGTGATTACTCTGTGATCAGACCGTGATCTTATGAAATTAGCCTCTAAACATAAATCAATCGAAACGAAATTGTATGGGAATTGTAATCTTGTGGCTTTTGTGGGTTTTTCCTTTAAAAGTACCTGTGTGGCTGCAGTGCGATGCGACTCTTGCCCTCAGGACAGGGGGAACCCGACTGTACAGCCGCTTCAATAAACCTTGTGCTGTTTGCATCAACTGGACCGGAGTCTGGGTTCTTGGGGCGCCCACTGGAGAAGGTAGAACCCTGGATTTGGGGTCTATCAAGAGTAGTGAGTCATCATTCAAGTATTTTAATTGCATCAAAGAAATGATCATATTCATATTTTTGAATGGTTGGCCTTTTCTACAGCAGCCAGGTGGAGACTAACTGAAGAGTTGATGATACTATCTAACCTGTATTTTTCATGCTAAAGGCCAACCAATGTCTATACATTCTACTTAACAAATTTAGACTCTTTTAATGTATTTTTTCCTTCATATATGTTCCTGTGCTGTTAATTTCCTGAGCAAACTGGCTTTTATTCATTTACTCTTAGACTGAGACAAATTCTGTATTTCTATTAGTTACTTTCCCAGATTGCCATTTATCACCAGCTTCATTCTTGTACTTCTGGCATGTGGAAATAATTTTCTGAGAAATGTTGTTTGTAACTTGCCTTTACAAGTCACACCCAACCTGTAACCAAGTTAATAATATACTTTGAAGCCTCTGGAGCTATGTACTCATTCTGCTTACACACTCTGGACTCAGCTTGCTTAGAATTAACTGACCTTTAATGAAAACAACACAATTAATCTTACTGTACTTTGGATTTCCAAAGTCATTGACTCCTACAAGCTCAGTTGAATGTGCAGTTTTGGTTTCATGTGTCCCCTCACTTCTCTTTGGTGACTCATTCATGCCCCTGACTCAGAACAATGTATGTGTGCATAAGATGTGGTCATTAGACCTGAAACCATTGGCTGGAAGCAGAGAGGCATTGGGAAAAGTGTTGAAAACAACACATGGCCTTAGATAATATCTAGTTGTGGCTTTGTGTGCTATTCTGAGTCAATAGGGTTAGAAAAACAATTTCTTCCTTCATGAGACTCAAGACAAAAGCTCCTCATTCCTTTTTGATACCATATTTGCTGTGATGTATTTGATTCAGTCAATAGAGAGGATGGCGTTTGCTTGCTAAGTCAGATCTCTTCATAAAAAATCAGGTTTACAGTTGAGTATGGTGGTGCACACCTTTAATCTCAGCACTTGGGAGGCAGAGACAGGCGGATCTATGAGTTGGAGGCCAGCCTGGTCTACAGAGTGAGTTGTAGGACAGTTAGAGCTACACAGAGAAACCTTGTCTTGAAAAACAAAAAACAAAACAAACAAACAAATCAGGATTTCTCTTGACACTACCTTACTAGCATTTAAATCAAATATTCTGTCTTGCTGACATTACAGTTATTTGCAAAAAAAGTTAAGAAAGTTCCACACTTTGCACTAAATGTTTGTCTTAGAAGTGAGTTCCTTTTGCATTTTTTTTTTGCTTTTTTAAAATAAAACTACATTTAATTATGTGTGTGTGTGTTCATGTCATGTTATGCACATGTCATTCAGAGGACAACTTCACAACTTGTAGGAACTGATTTCTCCTTCTACCAAGTGAATTCCAGAAACAGAATTCAGGTTGTCAGGCTTCTCAGCAAAAACCTATACCTGTGGGCCATTTCAACAGTCACTCTTTAAAAACAAACAAGCCAGGCAGTGGTGGTGCACACCTTTAATCCTAACACTGGGGAGGCAGAGGCAGGTGAATCTTTGTGAGTTTGAGGTCAGCCTGATCTACAGAGTGAGTTCCAGGACAGCCAGGGCTGTTACACAGAGAAACCCTATTTCAAAAGCCAAAAATACCAAACAACTTACTTTATTAATTCTTTAAGAATTTCATACAATGCATTTGTATCATATTCACTCCTAACACTTCCCACTAGCACATCCTAGATTTATCCTCGCTCCCTACTTCTCCAACTTTGTGTCCTCTTTTTGTTTCTTTGGCATGGTTGACCTGCAAGGAGTCATACACCTAAAGAAAACTGACTCTCAGGGCTGGAGAAATGGCTCAGCAGTTAAGAGCACTTGTTGCTTTTGCAGGACCTGAGTTCAATTCCCAGTACCCACATGGTGACTCACAGCCATCCAAGAGACAAATTCCCTTTTCTGACTTCCCTGAGCACCAGGCATAAATGAGGTATACATGCAGGTAAAACACTCATAAAACAAAATAAATAAATCTTTTAAAATGAATAGTATTGTGGGAAGCTGATTAACTTACAAATCACTTCATATAGTTACAATTAAAGAGAGAAAAAGAAAAGTGACTCTGTCTCTCCCAGAAGCCATGAGCTGACCAAACCTCCTGAGGGATGAGATCTCATGAAGCCCTCCCCATTCCATGTTAAAATGTTGACTGGCTTGATCTTATGTAGGTTTTATGCAGGCAACCATCACTGCTGTGTGTTCATGAATGCAGTGGTCCTGTTATGGTCAAAAGATACTGTTTTTCTCTGGTCTTCCCTCATCTCTGGATCTTAAACCCTTTCCACACCCTATTCTGAGATGGTCCCTGAGCCTTGGGGAAGGAATGTAATATAGATGTCCCATTTGTGGCTGAACACTCCACAGTCATGTAATCTCTTCAGTTTGACTAGTCAGGAATTTCTGAGTTAATCATAGTCCACTGCACAAAGAAACTTCTCTGATGAGGTCAGAGAGCTACACTAATTCATGAATAGAGAAACAGGAATTTAGAGAGCAGTTTGATGCTATGTCATTTAGCAAAATAATAGTAGTAGTTTATCCCTGGGTCTTGTGAGCACCCAACTATGGATTCTTGTCCAGATTTTCAACATAACTTATATGTGTTTTATCCTACAGAGCAGGCCTTAAACCCAATCAGAGAGTAGTTAATCACCCCCATAACAATCAGACCATTACTCAACCCATGGGCATGTGTTGCTATGCTGGTCATTATTACAGCTCACAGGATTCTTAGCTGGATAAAACTGTTGATGACTCCCCCATGCTCACAGCAAACTACTTGGCACATTCTCATACTACAAAAGCTAACCTACATGGAGGAAACTCCCTAGTCAGTACTTACTTGATTTCTTCATGTCCTATGACCAGTGTTTGTGTGTCTTCAGCAATATGGTCTTACCATCAAGTTTTGATTGGCAACCAAGAGCAATGTCAATAGCCTATATTGTTTTGGGGGTTTCTGGGATACCTCTGACTCCAGGGGAGGTATACCACACCTGGCACTAGCTTTTTATTTGACAAACTATGGCTTCTTGGATGAATATAATCCACTTTATAGTGTAACTCCAATTAAATTCATACACACACATACACACATATGAAGCTTATGAAATAATAGGTTTCCTTGTGGCTTTTCAAATATCCTTAGTGTTAGTTATCCCTCCTCCCACCCCTTCTCTTGCTGTATGCTCCCATCCCTCTCCTCACTTAAACTTTCCTTTCCATAATTTAGCTTTTCCCCTTTGTGTCTCCTGTGTTTTACTGTTTCCATTCCCTTAAGATCTTTCTTCTCCTTTTCCACGAATGGTCTTTTTCTACTTTCCTGGATTCTGCATACTCCAAGTCAAACACACAAGTCTAAAGATTCTATGCAAAGATCCTCATATGAGTAACAATATGTAACATTTGTCTTTCTGGGTCTGGGTCACCTCATTCAGTATAATGTTTTCTAGCTCTATCTATTTACCTGCAAATTTCATAATTTCAGTTTTCTTTACAGTTGAATAAAATTACATTGTCTATATATACCACATTATCCTTTCATCAGTTGATGGATGTGTAGGCTGCTTCCATTGTGTATAAAGTAGCTATGAATATGGAAGAGCATGTATCTCTAAAATAAGAAATAGAGTCTGTAATGGTCTGAATGAAAATAGCCCCCATAGGCCCTTAGGGAGTGGCACTATAGGGGGTGTGGCCTTGTTGGAGGAAGTGTGTTTTAGATATTTCTTGCTGTCTAAGGATCCAGATGTAGAACTCTCAGCTACCTCCTCTAGAACCATGTCTGGTTTCCACCATGATAGTAGTAGACTAATCCTCTGAACTTTAAGCCAGCCCCAATTAGATGTCTTCCTCTATAAGAGTTGTTGTCTTTTGGGTACATGCTCAAGAGTGGTATAGTTGGGCCATATGGTAGATCTATTTCCCATTTTCTGAGGAACCACCACACTGACCGCCACAGTGGCTGCACTAATTTCTACTCCCAAAGTGTGTGAGAGTTCCACTTTTCTCACACCTAGGCTAGCATTTGTTTCTTAGTCTCAGTCATTTTGACTGGGATAAGATGAAATCTCAGTTTTAATTTGCATTTCCCCCACAGCTAAGGATGGGTAAACACTTACAAAAATATTTCTTAGCCGTTTGTATTTCTTCTTCTGAGAACTCTCTTTATCTCCATAGATCATTTTTAAATTGAATTGTTTGATTGGTACTTAGGGTGTTTTTTGTTTTGTTTTGTTTTGTTCCTTGTACATTCTAGGCACTAATCCTTCATCGAATATTTTTTTAACATTCTATAAGCTGCCTCTTTAACCAATTAACAGCTATAAAAACTTTTCAATTTCATGAATTCCCACCTATTGATTCCTTTTTCTTTTTTTTTTTTTTAAGCCAAAATTTCAAGTGGCCTAGCCCAGGCTCAACTCTTTATGTAGGCAATGCTGATCCTGAATTTCTTATCTTTCTGCCTCAATGTGCAATGTCAGGTTCTCTTAGATCAAATATGCACATGTATTGAGTCTCCTGCTAATGTGGGAAAGCCTCCACACTTTTACTCTGTGATATTAGATGGTGGTCTCTAATATCAAGATCTTATGGATTGGGCATAACAAACTTTCAGCACTCTCAAAACACAATAATAGTTGGCAGACAGGCTAACCAGCTTCAAAAGTGTTAATAAGCTTGTGCAGATGGAATCCAGCCAGACCTGGACATCAAAATGTATAGCTGGAGTTTTTCTGGTCCTGCCTAGCTCACATAATCAGGACAAATCTCTCTCACCCGCCAGTCCCACAGCTGCTCAGACCCAACCAAGTAAACACACAGAGACTTATATTGCTTACAAACTGTATGGCTGTGGCAGGCTTCTTGTTATCTAATTCTATCTTAAATTAACCTATTTCTATTACTCTATAAGTTGCCATGTGGCTTGTGGCTTACTGGTACCTTACATCTTGATTGTCATGGTGACTGCTGGCAGTGTCTCTCTGCCTCAGCCTTCCACTTCCCAGAATTCTCTTCTCTGCTTGTCCTGCCTATACTTCCTGCCTGGCTACTGGCCAATCAGTGTTTTATTTATTAACCAATCACAGCAACACATTTAACATACAGAATATCCCACAGCAAAAATGGAAATTGTTTCTAAGGGCCATTTCCAACATATTCACACAGTTGTTTGTTCTTATTGGGGGCAGAAGTCCCCAATAAGGCCCCAAAGAGGGACTTTGGAATGTTAACATCAGAGACTCTGAGAGCTCTCTGAGGTGCAGTGTGAGGTGCATGGTGGCAGTACAAAAAGGATGCTGTGTTGCAAAGCACAGGTTTGTGCTGAGGTGGCTTCAGCATGATGCGGTGGATAACGTGGGGATCAGCTGGTTCATTTTCCTTCTGTTCTTTTGGGTTTTCTGCATTTGTGTGTTTTGGCACATCCCAGCGTGTTCTCCTGTGGGATTTCACACTGCAGTTTGTGGAAGTTGTCATGTGAGGACATTCAGGTCAGGAGTCGGTGAGTGGGCAGGCTCTGTGGAAGCAGGTTACAGGGGGTCGTGGGGTGGGAGCCTGGAGCTTCAGGGTGAGGACTTTGAGGTGGCTTGTGATCTGTTCAGAGCGGAGGGAAATGATGGTCTCCTGCCTCACCCCCAGCAGTCAGAGGTCTGCCTCACATGCCTATGCAATTGGCTACCACAGAGTGGCACAGCCTCTAGGGAGAAACGAAAGCTGAGCATATATTTTGATCTCATGGTCCTGGGGGAGTTTGAATTTCTGCCAAGTGGCTTCTTTTCAATTTTTAAAGGAGTTTTATCTTTTTTTTTTTTTTTGGTTTTTCGAGACAGGGTTTCTCTGCGTAGCTTTGCGCCTTTCCTGGAACTCACTTGGTAGCCCAGGCTGGCCTCGAACTCACAGAGATCCGCCTGGCTCTGCCTCCCGAGTGCTGGGATTAAAGGCGTGCGCCACCACCGCCCGGCAAAGGAGTTTTATCTTATTTAACCCTTTTGATAGAAAAGATAGTGTTAGAACACAGGGCTGCACCTTTAGGTTAGATTCGACCACTGATATCAGGCCACACTCCCCACTCAGCTCTCAGGGACAGAATTAATAAGTAGTGTGTGCTGTCATCTGATAGTACTTAATTTGTGATACCTGGCTTCTCTGTGCTCCTTGTTACTTAAGGTTTGCAGAACAAAACCATGTAATGTGAAACTTCCTGCCACCCCTAAAAGACTGTAAAAGTCAGACCTTTCCTTTGTTCTGGGGAATGGTCTGAGACTCCTCAGGAAGACAGCTGTAGGGTTTGGTCCTGAGGAGCCAGTGGGGTCAAGGACACCACAAGAAAACTCACAGAATCAACTAACCTGGACTCCTAGGGGCTCACAGAGACTGAACCAGGGATCCTTCCCGGGACTGACCTAGGCCCTCTGCATATAGATTATAGCTGTGTAGCTTGGTCCTCTTGTGGGACTCCTAAGAGTGGGAACAGGGGCTATCTCGACTCTTTATTGGCTTTTGGGACCCTACTGGGTCATCTTGCCCCCAGCCTTTATACGCGGGGACCTGCTTAGTCTTGCTGCAACCTGACATGCCATGTTGATATTCATGGGAGACCTGCACTTTCCTAAACAGAAATTGAGGAGTGGATTAAGGGGGTGGGAACAAAAGGGGGTGGGGATAGGGACTTGGAGGAGAGAAGGGAGGGGAAACTGTGACCAGGATGTAAAACAAATAAATAAATAAATTTACTGGAAGAGGAGGAGGCTGAAGAGATGGCTCAGAGGTTAAGAGCACTGGCTGCTCTTCCAGAGGTCCTGATTTCAATTCCCAGCAACCACATGGTGACTCACAGCCATCTGTAATGAGATCTGGTGCCCTCTTCTGGCATGCAGGCACAACACTGTATACATAATAAATAAATAAATCTTTTAAAAGAAGAGGAGGAGGAGGAAGATGATGATGATGATGATGAAGAAGAAGAAGAAGAAGAAGAAGAAGAAGAAGAAGAAGAAGAAGACGAAGAAGAAGAAGAAGAAGAAGAGGCAGCAGCAGCTTTGTAAGTGTTACAGTTCTGAATGAAAAGGTATCCTGGCAGTCAGGAGCCAAAAAATACCACAGAGTCATACCCCACAACAAAGCTCACACAAGAGATTTATAGGGAGGGAAGGACACAGGAGGATGGCTGCCTCTGCTTTTGTGAGAACAGCAGAGAACTGAGCAGAAGACAGATTACTGCTTGACTCATTAAATCTGGACTATTAATTTGGTCTGATTTGGCTTATTGCATCAGCAGAATTATTCACTACCAGGGCATATTTTAAAAATACTTATCATCTGATGCCGAACCTGGGTGAGTCGAATCTTTCCACACCACATTCACTCTTCCCCTTCCCCCTTCCCGCCTCTGCCACATCATCTGGTATGCCGGAAGGGCTTTTGCTTGGTAAGTCACCCATTTCCAAACCAAAATGCCTATAAGGGATCCAGGATACCTTCTGAGTCTCTGACGCTCTGGGCCAAAGACTTCCGGAATGCCCACCGAGGTGACTGCAGCTTCAGGTAGTTCTGGCCCATTCCCTGCTCCTTGGGATTCTCCTGTCCAGAAGACGGTCTGTACTGAAACAACCCCACACACCGTTCTCAGCTGCAGGTTTATGGAACCGGATGTGGTTTTTGTAGCCTCTGGCCTACAGCAAAAAGCTCGTAAGTGGGTGATTCTGAGTCAAATCCGACCCGCCAATAGCTACGAAATTTATCCAAATCGGGTCTAGCTCACACCATACGTTGGTTTGAGCTCCCCTACTCAGGTTTACATTTCCTGCATTCTCACTCCCTCCCCTGTTCACTGTTTCTTTGTGTCTCCACTCCTCGACCCCACTCCCTGCTGCTCTGCCTGCCTCCATCTCATGCCTTTGCTCAATCGCTCCCTCAGTTTCTCTGACCTGCTGCTTTCTCTCAATGGCATACTTTGGCATAACCACTGAAGGATGCCCACTCTTGACTTTGCTTCTGCTTCCCTGGCATTTGGCCAGGCCACGCAGGGATCTTCCCGCAATAGATCCATTCTCTCTGTTCCTGACTGCTCTCCCACCCTAAGCTCTCCACGTGGGTCTTGCCCCTCTGCTGTTGCGGCTGCCATGCTGCAGCCCATGGGGGCCCTTTTTCCTGTCTGGCTTCCCCCGCCCCTCAACCATGCTGAACTTCTACCCGCCTGCTCCACCCTTAACAAATCTGTTCTCCTTCAATAAACTCTGTTACACCTTCCTCTCTCCTAAATACCTTTTTCCAAATCCTCCATTTGCTGTTCCAGCTCTCTCAAACGGACTTTCTTTCCATCCCAGACAGCCTGCTGCTACTCTGTTTCTCAATTTCCCTCCTCAGTGCCTTCCCCAGACTCAGATTCATGAGATGCCGCTGCTTGTAACCCTGCTGCCTGTGAGTCAGATACCATGAGTGGCAGTGCCTGGCCACCTACAGCAGGCTGCCCCAACCTAATAGGATGGCCAAGAAGCATCTTTTATTCCTATGCTTTCATAAACTCTTATTTCATCTGACACGGTTGCCCATGGAAAGTTTTGTCTGTCTTTCCTTTTAAAATGTCCCACTTATTATGTACGTATGTATAAATGTGTGGCCACAGTACACTTGTTTCTGACTGGTTTTGGAAGCCCGAGTGTACGTGTTCCATGTGTCTTGGTAACAACTAACTGCCTGGCTCAGAATTTGCCTCTGGGCTTTCCTGGCCCTGAATCTGATGCAATGACAAAGTTACTTTATATTGTTCTATCTTATTAAACAAACAAACAAAGCTAAGAAATTGGGTATAATTTAAAATCTGTAAAACTTGTAACTCCAGATTGAAACTGCTCTGGAAAACACCACATGGTCTGCCATCACCTTACAACACATGGGCAGCCACCATTTTGACTAAGGTTGAATAAAGGGAGGTCGTGACTTCACCGCCATCTAACGTGCAGTGGCCTCACCAAGGAGACATTAAGTCTCCAGGATATTTTAGTTGTATGGTAATTCCTGTCCTGTTTTAAAAACAAAGTTTATACAAGATAAGATTTAAAACCATGCTGGTTTACTGAGGTATTAAAGCTGCACCTCCATGCATTTATGTACAGAGATTTATCTTGCTGGCAGCCAGATTTTGTAACCTAAGAGCACAAAGCCAAAACTTGGTTTTGCCTTATGATTATGTCTTAGGACCACAGATGAAAACTAGAGACTGAGATATTCCTTCTAATCCTCTTACTTTTACTGACATTGGTAAGCTGTAGCTAATTGGGTAAACTATATGTTCATATATATATATATATATATATATATATATATATATATATATATATATATATATATATATATAATTTTATTTTTTTTCCTCAAAGTTAAGCCTAAACAACATTTATCTAGTTTAGATATACCTAACTGTAGCGCCCATGCTACCGGTTCACCATGTCCCAGCAAGGGGCTGAGGATTAAAGCAGAAACAAGACAGCAGGTCATTCCTCTCAGTAGAATGTCCTTTACTGAAGGAGGGAAGAGGTCTTAAATACAGGCTTACAGCACAATGGGAGAACCCCAGAGGGCAGAAGTTTACTACTGATGTTTTACAATCTTGCATCTAAGCTGTTAACGCCCAATATGCAGGATACACAGACAAGGAACCTCCGGTAAGCTGTTTTAGGAGGAAGGAAACCGGCAGGGAATTAGCATAGGGAGGACACCTGATCAAGGTCAGCAAGCAAGGCAACAGCTACCCAAGGAACCAGGGTCAGGGCCCAACACTTAACAGATAATTACACCCTGATCTTCAAATGCTTCAGAGATCTGAGAATATGGCATTTCAATAAAAAGCTTCTCATGACAGAGGCATGACAGTTGCTAGCAACATCCTGAATCTCCTCCAAGGAATATGGAAGAACTTCCACCTGCTTTAAATGTAGCAAAGTCACCAAGCAGATAACTGCTTTGCCAAGACCCTGTCTATTGCTGTGATGAAACACCATGACCAAAAAGCAAGTTGGGGAGGAAAGGGTTGATTTGGCTTACTTCATCATTGCTGTTCATCACCAAGGAAGTCAGGACAGGAACTCAAACAAGGCAGAATCCTGGAGGTAGGAGCTGATGCAGAGGCCATGGAAGGGGAGCTGCTTACTGGCTTGCTTCCCCTGGCTTGCTCAGCCCACCTTCTTATAGAACCCAGGACCAGCAGCCCAGGAATGATGCCACCCACCATGGCTGGGCCCTCCCTCATTGATCACTAAATGAGAAAATTCCTTACAGCTGGATCTCAAGGAAGCATTTCCTCAGCCAAGGCTCCTTCCTCTGATGACTCTAGCATGTGTCAAGTTGACACACAAAACCACCCAGTACAAACCTGTAGCAGTTTTCTCACTTACTCATCTATCTATGTCCCTGCTAGTGTATCTAGAAATGGCCTTGATTTCACTTGCTTTTTGTTCTTTGACTATAGAACTTGGCTTGTCCATTTCCACACCAGACAACCTGACAACCTGAACCATGAAAGGCTTGTGTCACACATACTTGGCTCAGAATAAGCATCTTTTGTTCCCTGTGAGGTGGGAGCTGAGTTTTGCTTTTACACCTCTGGCGTTTGTTCACTCTTAAAGCAGTAATAACTTCAGGGAACTGGGGAATGTTGGTGCTGAAGAGGCGATTTATCGCCATGAAATCATTTGGTCCACTCACTGGAGGTTACTAAAAATCTTTGGTGAAAATGACCCCATTTAGATGCATTGTGGCAGCTCCCTATGGGCAGGCAGGGAGTGCTCAGTGAGTGGGTAGCCTGGTGAGTGTGTTTAGGTTTCTTGACTAAGCAAGAAAACTGAGTCAGTGAATTTAACTGATTTATTAAGAAGAAAATAGGATGCACATATGTCATAAATGGACACAGAAATGTCTAGAAACACAGAGTAGGAATGAGAGGCAAAAAAGAAATGGAGGGATTGTTACTGTATTTTGCCAAGGGTGGGGGTAGGAGGTGTTGTTTGTTTTGAGCCAGGGTCTTGTGTAGCTTAGGCTGATCTTTTTCATTTAGCTAAGTATGCATCTGAGCTGACCCTTCTGTCTCCACCTCCCAAGTACTGGAATTATAGGTGTGTGCCACCACGTCCTGCTTGTTTCTGGATTGTTAACACAGAGTACCACAAGAGATAGTGGGGATAGTGTATCCTTTAGAATGAAACAGACTTCAGACTGATCCTCTGTTCTTCCCATGTTTGACTTTAGGGCAAACTGTGGAACTCATTCAGCCCATTTGCCTCATGTAAAACAAACAAAAAACACAAGCAAACAACAAAACAAAAAAACAAAAAAATCCAGGATAATCTTTAAATTTTTTTAAAAGATTTGTTTATGTTTGTGTGTTTTTCCAGCATGTATGTATGTATGTATGTATGTGCACCACATGTGTACTTGCTGCCTGTAGAGGTTAAAATAAGGCATCAGAGCCAGGCGGTGGTGGCACACGCCTTTAATCCGAGCACTCAGGAGGCAGAGCCAGGCAGATCTTTGTGAGTTCGAGCCCAGCCTGGGCTACAGAGCAAGATCCAGGACAGGCACCAAAACTACACAGAGAAACCCTGTCTTGACTACTGGCAATGGTTGAGAGAAAGCCCAAACTGACCTACTCTGGTGATAGGATGGCCCAACACCCTAATTGTCGTGCGAGAAATCTCATCCAATGACTGAGGGAACCGGATGCAGAGATCCACGGCCAGGCCCCAGGTGGAGCTCCAGGAGTCCAGTTGGTGAGAAAGAGGAGGGTTTGTATGAGCAAGAACTGTTGAGACCAAGATTGGAAAAAGCACAGGGACAAATAGCCAAACGAATGGAAACACATGAACTATGAACCAATAGCTGAGGAGCCCCCAACTGGATCAGGCCCTCTGAATAGGTGAGACAGTTGATTAGCTTGATCTGTTTGGGAGGCATCCAGGCAGTGGGACCTGGACCTGTTCTCAGTGCATGAGCTGGCTGTTTGGAACCTGGGGCTTATACAGGGACACTTTGCTCAGCCTGGGAGGAGGGGACTGTACCTGCCTGGACTGAATCTACCAGGTTGAACTCAATCCCCAGGGGAGTCTTTGCCCTGGAGGAGATGGGAATGGGGGGTGGGCTGGGGGGAGGCCAAGGGAATCCGTGGCTAATATGTAAAATTAAATCAAATTATAAAATAAAAAAAAATTTAAAAAAAAAAGACTACCACATAAGGAAAAAAAAAAAAAAAAAGAAAAAAGAAAGAAACCCTGTCTTGAACCTCCCCTCACTCCCCAAAAAAAGGCATCAGATTCACTGCAACTAGAATTATGGACAGTTGTGAGCTACTATGTAGGTGCTAGGTCTTGGAACACAGTCCAAGAGTGGAGTCATGTGAGGAGAATTCTGAGTGCTTTGTGAGAAAACAAGACAAGAGTCTTGTGATCTTGGTTTCTTCAAAAACATGGAATTGTTCTTGGAATGTGCTTTGGTGCCCCTCCCAGATGTAGCAGATAGGAGTGAGTTTAATTTAGATTACTTATTACAACTGGCTATTGTTATTAGTTTATATGTCTCTGGAAAAACATGTTTTTGTCATGTGCACTTGTGCTTGTGATTGTATACTTTACTCAGGTGACTCTTCTTAACCCTCAGAGTAAAAGTTGTCTGATGCTCTGAATAAAGTTGGTTAGTGCCTGAGACTTTAGTGTGCCTCATTTATAGGTCCTGCTCTCCCAGGTTCAGGATACCAACCAGAACAATGAACGCTAAGAACCAAATCCAGGTCCTCTGCAAGAGAGGCAAGTGCTCTTAACCACCGAGCTCTCTCTTCAGCCCACAAACAGGTATTCTGATGCTTATGATATTCTGATGCCAAAATGTGTGAAATTTACATAAGAATTAAGTTGACCTCATGCCAATTTTTATTCTTTTCTTTTTTGGTTTTTCGAGACAGGGTTTCTCTGTGTAGCTTTGCGCCTTTCCTGGAACTCGCTTTGGAGACCAGGCTGGCCTCGAACTCACAGAGATCTGCCTGCCTCTGCCTCCCGAGTGCTGGGATTAAAGGCGTGCGTCACCAACGCCCGGCTCCAATTTTTATTCTTATTTCCAAGCTGCCACACAGGTGCTGAGGGCATGATGGGCTTCATTTTGCATTCATTTTACCTGCTCTGAAAACTATACCTTCATCTCTGCTCTGAAAACTATAACTAAGTTAATAGCATCCTGTTCTCACATTTAAAGTCTGGGAATGCAGCTTGAATCCTTCTTTGTGTGTGTGTGTGTGTGTGTGTGTGTGTGTGTGTGTGTGTGTGTGTGTGTGTGTTTTGTTTTTGTTTTTGTTTTTCGAGACAGGGTTTCTCTGTGTAGCTTTGCGCCTTTCCTGGAACTCGCTTTGGAGACCAGGCTGGCCTCGAACTCACAAAGATCGGCCTGCCTTTGCCTCCCGAGTGCTGGGATTAAAGGCGTGCGCCACCACTGCCCGGCCTGAATCCTTCTTTATCTTTAGTCTAACTCAAAGATTCCCCCGCCCCCTAAAAAAAAACCACCACACAAGTGTTGGGCTTCCCCAAACTTTATCCACTCTGCAATATTTAAATATGCCCTGTTGGGGAATATTATTTTAAAGTATGTTGTGTTTTTTCCTCCTGCTTTTGTTAACAATTCAAAGATGTGTTTGATTAAATAAGATTAACCTGCAAGCAGGAGGCTGAGTCAGCAATTAGCTGATAGGAAGTGGTAGGAAGAAATCACATGTAGCAGGTTTTTTTTTTTTTAAGTGGGGGCTGAGAGAAGGACAATGGATTTTTTTGGAAGGCGCCTATTTTGAGAATTCCACAGAGTCTGTTTAAAGGATGAAGGAATTTATTAAGGGTAAAACTCACTGTACAGAATAGAACAGTCTCAGGTTCTGGAACGGTGTTCAATCATCTGTATCCCAAACCAGGAGGGAGTGGAGAGAGCAAGCATATGTGTATCTCAG